>NC_050195.1:2493407-2670907 GCF_008315115.2 Sander lucioperca | reverse complement strand
CACACCTCTGTGGTCCTGGCGGGCAGCTGGGAGGGAAAGAGAGGTGATTATGTCCCATGGTGTGGCCGCCGCAGATAGATGGCCCACTGGGGCTCCGGATAGAAGCAGATACACACAAATCATCACACACACACACACACACACACACACACACACATTTGGCGTGGGCATGGGAGGACTGAACACTCAGGTGTTGTTTACCACTGACTATAAGGGATATTTGCAGAAAATAGAGCTGATAGGAAGGGTTGTGAGGGTTGCAGGAGGGAAAGATCAAACGGGTCCAGCAAACACCCCCAACTTTTGAATATCAAAAAGTTACGCTCTAAAGCTTTAACTGTCCTTTTGGACAAATAACCCTTTGGTAAAGCCTTAAAGGAGAAATCCGGCCGATTTTTACCTGAATCTTGATCGCTAGATGTCACCGATTACTGTCGATAGGAAAAAAAAAAACGACCAAAATCGGTGCTAGCATACTGGAGTTGCTGCAGCTAATGGCCAGAACTCCCAGTTAGCTAAAATGCCAGTTGTGGGGGCATGTTCTAAAGAGAGCCTTTGTGCCTCTTAACAGACACAAAATGCAATTAAAATGTATGTGCAACATGAACAGGGCCCTGTGATGTTAAATGTGTGATGTGTCCCATGATGTGCCAGTTTTGAGCTGTACACTGCTACAGTTTGTGAAGTCTTCACTCTAGCTGCTGCATGTCGTTGACATTTGCAGCATTCTGAAATGACAGATGAATAGGGTTAGCCTACACAGCAGGGAATATGAAGAAAAACAGTAGACAGTGAAAAGTCACCACTAACTGAAAGATAGGCAGGCTCACACAATTAACACATTGGCACATAAAAGCCTCTACTGTCATAACCAGCTTATTGTTCTGATGCTGGCTCATCAGAGAGAGTGTTGCCTTCGGGGAAGAACACCCATGGGAGCCTCAAGAGAAAGCATGATGATGACACACACGGGTCTCATCATTCAGGCATATCCCCCGGGGGCCCATAACTTCCTGATGTCAAACCAACAATGTTTCCACTGACAAGCCACCTAATCCACATTGTAAGGATAGATGTGTTACTGTAATTCTTTTAAGTAAAAGTTTAAGGGCTTTAATTCAAGTTTTACTGTTAAAAAAAGGCAGAGTGCATTCACTCATTGGCAGTTCATGATAATGATGATTCATGATAATGAATTCATAATAGATACTCAAAAATATACTTTATAGTGAGAATTATGGAGATTTCATACTGATGAGTCCTCATTTTGTGTCATCACCGACTGGTACAGTGTCACATAACATAACATAACATTTTTGCATCTATATAAATGGAAAGTATAATGGATTGGATTGTTAACAAAAAGATGGCATTCCATTAACACTATTTAACCTATTGTGACGATTTAAAAAAAAAAAAAAAAATTTGAAACCATGCACTGATTAATTTTGGACACACAAAATGACAGAAAGTGTATAGTGTACTATATAGTAAAATGGAGTGATTTTGACATGACTGAGAATTCACTTTTTACACTTTAGCATGGCAGATGCCTCATTTGCCACTGAAATGGAGAAGCCTGCAAATCGTAACAGTGGCAAATTCAGAACTGTGTGTTGCATAATACTGCACCATAGTTTCTAAATTCATCTAAAATTGACCCAGAAGCTCCAAAGTGAACTTATTTAAATTGCTGAACTGGGCGGTCTTTACAGCTCTTAATGCTGAATGTGCTCTTGGATGGTGAGATACACGATTGGCTAATGTAGAAAAAAAATGATATAACCAAAATATTTAATAACTTAAGGTCATTAAGAAATATATTATGCATTCCCCTTGTCTATCATAAGCATGCTTGTGAATTTGGAATATATTTGGGCATTTACTAAAAAATAAAAATATAATGTTATCGCTAAATTGGCGCAACCTCATGATTGGTTTAAAGAAATATAAACCAGGCAATAAATCAGAGCCCGTTTTTCTCCCATCCCAGAATGCTGTGTGGACTAGCCAACTGGTCCAATTATTTAGCAGAGTCTGAGCAAGTGCCATTACCAGCCACTGCATTGATTGCTTCAGTTCTCTTGCAGATATCAAATATCGGCATAGCAGGCATACAAATAAGATGATGAAATGTGTCGGCGCATCAAAATGTGCGAATCTCAACAGTCGCACCAAAATCGGGTCAATCCAAATAAGCTTTTGTCATTGATTGACCCAGGGGAAAATGGAGATTTTGCTTTTCAATTTAAATTGAGGAGGGAGAGTGAAAGACACGAGATGCTTTAAAAACCTCATTTGATTCATTAAAAAAAAAAGTCTCTGTCACCAGAGATGAGGGGCAATAGGATTCATCTGTGCTCTCAGTGTATGTGTGTCTGAGACACAGCTGAGTGATTCTCTTCATGTCTCGAAGGGGTAATTAGCTCTGGCATGGCCTGCCGCTGCTCTTCAGGCCTCTTCAGTCCCGGGACTTCAGCTGGCTGTGTCATCAGAGCCGTGGAGCTCCGTCTGTGGGGAGAACAACACGCAGTGGACCTCTTCCTGTGGAGCCTGCGGGGTCACTCTCAAATAAACAGTCAGTCGAACCACACTCTTTATGTTTCATACTCCCCTGTGATGTTTTCAAATGCCCTCGTTATATACCGTATATTCCAATTCCATTCCCTTTCCTTTCTCGTTCTTTCTTGCTTCTCTCTTTCCTTTCCTATGATTTCTTCTCTTCCTCTTTTCCTGACCCTTGCTTATGTTTTTCTTCCGCTTCTTTTTCTCCGCCATCTTCCCTTTCTGTTTTCTTCCCTTTTTCTTCGTGGCTTCCTCTCATTTTCTCTCTCCTCCTTCCCTGTCTGTCTTACCCCGATTTTCCACTGGGCACATCTGCGCTGCGTTCCGGCTGCGTCCTGGTTTTGTTCCGTCCTCCGCCACGCACCATACCACACCGGAAGCGTCTCAGAAGCAGAGCTGCCCGACTTGCAGATTATATTGTCTCTACAAGTACTTTACAGAACAATCACGTGTTTATTAAGCTAGTATCTACCTTCCACTCCAACCACTCCTGCAGTTAAACTCCATGCCTTCTCTTTTCTGGTGTTGTCTTTATAACAATGATCTGTGATGTCTATTATGTTTTTCCACCTCCAAGATGAATCTCTCTTGGTCCGTGGAATTTGTAGATGAGACGTATATGATATTGGGGGGGGGGTGGAGGGTTGTTTTTGTAAATTGACTGAATGCTCTCGCTGTTTCACTTCCCGCCACGCTGTTCAAACGCCCCGCGGCTCGCGTGAAAACAGACCTGGCGCGTATCTTTAGCGGAGCGGAGAGCCGCTTCACGCCCGCTTCTGGGACTCGGCTGGTGGTTTATAAAGCATTGACTTGAATGGCCGTGATTGCTCGCGGGGCCCGCAGCGCCTCCTGAATGCAGCGCAGACGCGCCTGGTGGAAAATAAGGGTTAGGCTGGCTGCACACTGGCTGCATGGCGTGAGCGTGGCGTTTCAGTTGCGTGGCGGCTGCATGGCGTTTTCTATGCCTTTGCACACCAGAAACGTGTCTGACGCGGCGCTGCTGCTGCTAGCCTCGTCTGTACACATGTATGTTTCCCATTGATAAAATGAAATACCATGTTAAACATAAATATATACTGATTTTATTACAGCAAAGACAAAGTCGGCAGTATTGACGGCAATACATTCTGTATTGACAGGTGCAATATTTGAAAATCGATAATTATTTATTATTATTTTTTTAATTACATTTATATCTGCATTTATGTCAAAACCTAGAGACTTTCAAACATCAAAATGTCATTTATTAATATGTATTTGTGTCAAAATGACATATAAACATCTTTTCCTATTCTATTTTGCCTGGAAACGCTTCCAACACGCTTGCGTGTGGCGTGAATAATAGGCGTCGGTCCTATTTCTAGCATGCACGCGAGACGTGCGTGTCACGCAGGCAGTGTGCAAGCTCTAACCTGTTAACATGGGAGCCGAAATAAAAACAGACATGCCATGCAGCTGACACGCTCACGCCACGCAGCCATTGTGCAGCCGGCCTTAGTCAGAGCTGTTGCCCTGGGCAGTTTTTTTTTTATTTTTCTCCTGTGTTTCCCCTCCCTCTTGTG
Organism: Sander lucioperca; assembly: GCF_008315115.2. Lineage (NCBI taxonomy): Eukaryota > Metazoa > Chordata > Actinopteri > Perciformes > Percidae > Sander > Sander lucioperca. The sequence goes on along the minus strand of NC_050195.1, from coordinate 2,666,780 downwards.
TGTCTGTACTTGTTTGTCTGTTTGTGGGCAGCACCTTTGTTCTGGGCTTCTGGCTGAGTGACACACCTGACGATCATAGCCAGTCAACACACCTGAAAGTCTCTTACCAATCAACCATCCAGCTTAAAGACTCCTGGGTTCCTGATGTTCACCGTCAGATTATTCCTATGAAGTCGCTCCAACCACGCCATCTGTAACCTGGAGCTCAACACCAGCTAACCAGCTTACCTGCCTGGGATCTGTGTCCGCCTTTGAGTCCAACTACAAAACCTAACGCTGTAATTTCCTTGTCCTTTTCTTTCTTTCTGTTCCTGTCCTTTCTTGTCTCATCCTTTCCTTCCTTGTCCTTGCTTTCTATTCTTTCTTGCCTGTTCAATTCCTTTCGTATTCTCTTTTTCTCCCCTATCATCCCCTCTCATTTCTTCTGTCCCTTTCTCTCCTTTTGCTTTCTTTACTTTCCTATCCTCTCCATTTCTTTTTTCTTCATGTCTTTCCCTTTTCTTTTCAAAGCCATTGTGTGAGGAAATCACACCATCCCTCCTGCTCCAGCTTTCTTACCTTGAATTGTATTTTTCTGTATATATAACTGTTTTTTCATCGTTCTCTCCATCTTGTTCTTTTTTTCCATCTCTCCTTATTCATGACTCCTGTCATTGATTTTCCACAACAAGGGGCATGAGGCATATCAATATTTCTAGCTGAAGAATGAAACCAATCAACAACGCTCCTCCGTGAGTGGTTAAAAATGAGAGCCCACTGGTTTGTTATTAAAAAGCCAGTAGCTAGTGCTCACCCACCCGTCTCCTCATGTTCTGCTTGAGCCTGTGTTCACTAATGGCTGGCCCGTGACCGACCTCAATATATGCGATCGATACTCTGCCTTATGTGCTTAAAAAGACAATCTACAAGTGGAGAAAGTGCTACAGCCATCAACGTGCCATCCAAACATAATGTGTGTTTTGCATCAGGTATGATTGCAGGCACTTGCTTCTCTGTAGATTAAGCTTGATATAAACATGCAAAATATTTGGGTGGCTGCCATAATATTTGTTTCAGAGAGTAGATCCACTCACTGAAATAATTGATGCGACCACAAAGATTCTGTCTTAAATATTTTTTAAATACTTCTGGAACCTGATTGCTGGTGAAGACGCCCTCCCTGTCTATCCTCTGGGTATTTACAAAATTGGTTGACGTTTTTGTTGACACAGTGGTTTATGTGATATTGTATTTTCTTCTACTTCTGGCTGCATGGTGCCAGCATTTTCCTCTGCTTCAGGCTTCTCAATTGCTTTCATGTCATCAGAAGTTCTCACCAATCACCAGCCACAGTATGGAGGCTCACGGAGGACAACATTTGCAGTGTTTGACACTAAAATAAATTAACTCAAAAAGGTTGACAAGGTATTGAGAAAAGAAAAGATGACCATCATATTTTTGACGTTGAACCTGAGCTGCATTTTATGAACCATTCAGGGAATTTTTGCTTTTTCTCTTCTGGTTACAATATCTATCAATTGTTTGCAATCAGTAAATATCACTCCTTGTTTTCTATGATTATGGAGTAGCCTTGCATTGCCAGACCTTCCTCCACAGCACTGCGGAGGACGGTCTGGCTAGTCTACATAGCATTCCGGGATGGGAGAGAAACATGTTTCATGCTCTGGTTTATTGTCATTTCTTTTTTAAACCTATCACAATTGTCATGGGCATCGCTAAGCACAGAGCCACGGTGCCGCTGCAAAATAGCCTCGGAAAGGAACTTGTTTTGGTGGAACATGTGTATGTTCAAAAGTTGTTTTAGTCGTGCAACAGAAAACTCAGATTGGACAGATAGTCTAGCTAGCTGTCTGGATTTACCCTGCAGAGATCTGAGGAGCAGTTAACCATAATGCTCATAAATCGAAGCACAAAGAAAGTGGAAGGTAACGGACATCCGGCTGAAAAGATGGACATCCGGCGGAATTTCCGGCGGCAATGGTTATGGAGTGGTTTCATGCAGATGCCATTTTGTATTTTCTACCTGCTAATGGCTCGACCCCAACTGGCAGCTGTAATTATTTTTTAACGTTGAAGATCTGACATCTTGCAGGTCAGCTGATAACTCTGGTGATACCCTGACTTTAGATCTAGCACCATCATCAGGTCAAACTTCTAATTTGTCCAGTGGTTTATAACTAAATACTTGCAATGACCTTCCCATCAGCCTCAACTATATTGGTGTTTAGTGCTAATTAGCAAATGTTAGCATGCTAAACATTATACCTTCCTAAACATCACCATGTTAGCATTTAGTCATTGTGAACATGTTAGCATGCTCACGCTAGCATTGCTTTAGACTCTTGTTTTAGCTACACTATCTAAAGATGCACTGTTGATCATACATGAATATAAATTTGGGTATATATTCAAAGACTGCAAAAATAATGGACGTAGCATCAGTGACTTCACCTCTGGGTTCGTGGACTGCCGTTTGGTTATTTGTCCGTCGCCATCTTTTGATGTTTTAAATCCGGATGTGACCGTTTTTGAATAAGCGTGTGGAGCTAGGGAGGATGACGCGGCTAAGACAGTGTCTCTATGGTTGTGATGACGCTGCACCAAGCTAAACGCTAAGGAGAGAATGTGGCCAATTTTCCACCCTTCTGATGCCAGTCATCTGGCAGAGTTTTACCGGTGGGTAAAACCTCAGGGAGCAGGCGCCATTCATCTGCATGCATGGCAGTACAGAAAATTAAATGAATTAGGCAGTAGCGGGCTGATTGGCAGCCTATCCTAATACATTTTTGCTAAAATGCAAGAGTTTGAGTCACGCCGTGCAGTCCTATTATTGCTCTGTGTGAATATTAAGCCTCATCAAAAATGTGAGACCTTTTGTGTCCCCCACCCCATTGGACAGATGGCATGGTCTGCCATTAGAATGCTATTTAGCTAATTATCAGGGCAGTACGCACATGTACATAAATATCTCCTGGTTATTTCCAAACAAACACACTCCCTACTTTACTCCATGGCATGCCCGGAGGGGGAAAGGCCAAAGCTGCAGCTTTGCCAGTCAGAATCAACACAACACCACAGGGAGCTTCTTCCTCACTGCAGAGAGCTTAGAGGACCCTGGGATGGATGATGATGGGAACAGGAAGTAGGAAGCTATTGGCCATCTGGTTGACCTTCCATGTACTGCTATCAATACTCAGAATGTTCACAGTATTGACCCTAGCCAAACCTGGGTATTTGCTGTTCACCAGATCACAGGGAGGTCAGTGTGATGATATCTTATGTGGTTAATTCAGCTAGCATGATGTGGATGGATTTATTGATGGACAAGTAGAAGTATCCCCTCCACTGTGCAAAGGGCATTTAAAAACTATAAATTTGCACATATGCAATCCATCATTACAATGGAAACAGCAATAATTGGGCCAAAATGCTGTGCATGTCAGCAGCACAGCATGAGAAATGGGAATGATCTATGAGTTTTCTTAATGGTTCCTGCTGAGGAGAGCTGCAGCATTGAGAATATAAACACCTTCACAAAAACAACGCTCCTGTCAAAATGATATGTCACATACAGACAAACAGACAGCCGACATTTCACACCGCAGTCAACAATCAAGCCATTGTTCATTAGCGGCACAAGGCTGAGGAAAAAGGGGGGGAAAACAGTTTGCATAATGGATTTGATGCCAGCGCACACACACATTTGTGCATCTCCGCATGAACACACACATACTGAAGGTGGTCTCTGAGGACGACCCCAGATTGGGGAGCCCCACCTATCCCCACCTCCCCCCAGCCCCCTCCACCCCGGGCCTCCAGTAGCATGTTCACTCATCTACATCCACTGCAAAGACAGAAAGAAGGGCTGTCCCACATCCAGACGGCTCCACATCCCCTAATGAACGTGACATTTAGCTGATATTTACATGCCATGCATGATGCCGAATTAGCATGCCAAACACTAAGCTTCAGATTAAGAAAAGTTAAGTAATTACACACAATCTATCACGCAAAGACTACTACAGGTGACCCGCTTAGCCAAGACATCCACTTAGTCCTGGTTCCCACCCAACCTTCATTAAAATGTTACACACACAAGTTATTGACATAGCAGTGAAGCAAAACACAGTACCTCTGCAGGGGGAACTTTCAATCCTGTCCGTCTGCTCAGGTTGAAATTGCTCCGCTGACAAGAGGCAAAATATCAATCGGAAGTAATTTCTTCCCACTGCCTCGGCTGTCAGCGCTGCAGTCAAATGTTGACCCTCTGTCATAATACATTTGTTTACCATTTACATCCCTCACTACACTGACTCCAAAAACACTGAATGATGTTATGGCACCAGCAACAAAGAGAATATAAAGCAGTAAGGGCAATTGTATGGTGGATCCCTCTCCGTGTCGCACTCTTTCAGAAATGATTTCACCTCAGCAAAAAAAAAAAGGCGATAGTGATTGCTTTTTACATTAATCAGATGACAGTGACGGTAAGGTCTGCCATCAACACCTCTAATGGAGATGTTACCTGACTGACAACTGCCGGCGACAGAAGTGCTTATATCAGCAGGTTAGCTCCCAGACAGCCTTGTGAGGCCTGCTGGAGTGCTTGTCAAGGCCTAAACCGATGGGTATTACTGGTTCCAGGAGAATAAATGCCATTCCATTTAATGTATTTGTGTCATGCTGCTTCTAACTCTTGATCCACCTGCAGAAAACAGCATTGCAGCCCCTCTGAAATGATCTCCATCACCTCACTGTTAAACACTCCGGCAGTGGTTTTGCATGGAGCCTGGATAGAAATGTCAGGCCGTTAATTGCCAGGATCACGGCTGTTCGCATTTTCTATACCTGAGGCCCAGCAAGTCACGGTTACTTTAATTGATTTTTTACCGGGTCACAGAGGAAAGGCAAGCTTAACGCCGGATGTGGACCCAGGTAACATAATTGACATTTGAAGTTAAAAGTCAAGCACTGGTGGCAGCACATTCCACAGCGAGAAAGTTAATTCAGCCAGCACAACTGTGTGACATTATAAGGATTGTGTTTTGTGAATAAGAAAACTGGCTGCCAGAATGTGATAGCAATTTCATAAACAGTATCCTCTTGGCAAAATGCTGAAATAGCGGTCATTATATCCATTTATCAATTACAGAGAGCAGACTGGGTAACATTTAGACTTTCATGTTTTCTGTCAGTCCGTCGTTCTTCCAAATACACCTGTGTCCACTGTCATTTGTTTGTCTGCTTTCACTACAGCGTCCCTTAGGTGTATGCGAGTGTGTGTGTGTGTGTGTGTGTGTGTGTGTGTGTGTGTGTGTGTGTGTATATCACCCTTTCCATGGTGTCTGGGAGCTGAGGTCCCATCTGTGGGCTTCCTCCTGAGCCTCCTGAGAGGGCCACAAAGGCTTCTAATTATCCCTGACCTTCTGGCTCTCCCTCTCTCTCTGCCTCCCACTCCGGGCCCCTTTGGCTCGTTCGGGTCTCCTCTCTCTCCCATTCACTCCCTCCTCGCTCTGTTTGCCCCCGTGCACGTTCAAAATAACCCCTCCGCTTGGCTCCAGCCACTAATTGCTGCCATTTCAGAGACAAAGACAGTGTTTGGTGCGAGGCAATCCGGAAGGTCAGTCAAGGAGGTCCAATAACACCTGCGTGTCTGTCGAGGCTTGGTGGGTGTTTGGAATCACATTGCTTTGATAGGCACAACTCTTTGTTTCAAGGTGTTCCATTTGTGGAGAAAAGTGCTGCTTCAAAACCGGTCATTAACAGCTAGCAAGATGGAGAATGGGAAGGGATGTTGTGTGGCCTGACAGAATTGCTCTATTGCTAAAACCTGACCATTTTCAAGCTTAATTGAGTCTGTGTTTATTTAATATTTCTCGTATGTTGTTGTACTTAATCAAATATAATTAGAAATACATGAGAAAAATGTGTACTTCATACTACAGTACATCTTTCTTTTTCGTTATAAAATAATTAGTATTTTTAGATGATAAGATACAATCTCATTGATAAGCAATTGGTACTAATTGTATAATAGCTCCCACTCTTCTGCAAAGGTTTTTTACAAGATTTTGAAACCTGGCTACAGGGATTTGCTCCCATTCAGACATAAGAGCATTAGTGAGGTGGTCCAACACTGATGTTGGTGATAAGGTCTGACTCAAAGTCAGTGTTCCAGTTCATATCAAAGGTGTTGGATGGGGTTGAGGTCAGGGCTCTTTGCAGGTCAGTTAACTTAAGTTCGTTTAGTTCCACACCAAACTGGGAAAGTCATTTCTTTATGTGCTGGCCTTGTGCACAGGGGCACCGTCGTGCTGAAACAGGAAAACGTCTTTCCCGCATTGCTGCCACAACTACTGTATGAAGTATCATGTTGTAACATTAAGAATTCCCTTAAATGGAACTGCTGGGCCTAAATAGTTCCTCTTAATCGGTGTGCATATAGTTTTGTGTAAGATAAGATAACATAAGACATGCCAAGATAATGCTTTATTGAAAAGTGGGGAAATGTAGTGTTAACAACAGCATGAGAAACAACTAAGAGTCCACAGCCAATGCAAGCGGCGATGTGAGGCTGTGTGTTTTGGGCCAAATTCTAACATCAGCAGGCAACCATGCTAACAGTGACAATATTCAATTCAATTCAATTCAATTTCAGTGGTGATTGGTGGCAATAATAGTCATAAAAAAGATAGTGAAACAATGATCACAATGGTAGTCGTAGTAGTTCATGTCATAGTAGGGTACAGCAGGGCGTTACGGGGTGTAGTGTGGCACAGCAGCCTGGGTGGACGCGGTTGGACGCAGCAGTAACAATACTAACATGCTAATGTTTACCTGGGGAATTACTGGAATTGTTGGGTCTTTGTAAATTATAGAGTGTGGTCCAGACCTTCTCTATCTGTAAAGTGTCTTAAGATAACTCGTTATGATTTGATACTATAAATAAAATGGAATTGAAAATTGAATTGAATTGGTACAATTTTTACCACGTTCATCATCTTAGTTTAGCATCTTAGCATGTTAACAGTAGCTAATCAGCATTAAACACAAAGTAGGATACAACTTAGAATGATGGGATCGCATTTATTTTGTAGGTATTTGGTTATAAAGTGTTGGACACATTTTAATTGTGATCTGTAAATGGTGCTGGATGAAATGTCAGGGGATCACCAAAGTTATTAAAATGAATAGTTAAGTAAGTAATGATAGTTATAATTCACTCAAAACCACAAATGTCAATGTCATGGTGGTGCTTAAAGTGCTCATATTATGCTTTTTGGCTTTTTCCCTTTCCTTTATTATGTTATATATCTTTTTTTGTGCATGTTATAGGTTTACAAAGTGAAAAAGCCCAAAGTCCACCCCAAAGGGACTTACCATCTCCAACAGAAAACACTGTTCACAAACTGCTCCAAACAGCTCTATTGTAGTCCAGCCTTTACTTCAGAGACAAACGTGGTCACTTTGTAACACACGTTATAATGCTCACCTAGCTGCTAGCATGGCACGCCCTCACACTCTGCAACCAGTGTTGGGAGTAACGCGTTACCAGTGTTGGGCAAGTTACTTCCAAAATGTAATACATTATAGATTACTAGTTACTGTCATTCGAGAGTAATTAGTTACATTACAATATTACTGTCTCTGAATTGTAATGCTTTACACTACTTTTGCATTACTTTTGAGTTACTTTCACCAAAATAACAGCGGAAGTTTGACTTGGCAGGTAGCTTGTGAATTTCACCACCAGATAAATAAAGTCTCCTCTTTATCGACTTTAATACATCATAGATTATTCATAATATTATGTTGTATTATTATATGATTAATATGAATATGCAAAGTAACTAAAGCTATAAAAATAGAGAATTAAAACAACACAATAGGCAAGTAGGAGAAAATGAAAATACTCAATTAAAAGTACCTTACAGTTGTATTGAAGTACAGCACAGTTACTTTCCACGGCTGATAAAATGCAATGATATTTACGTGTAGCAAGCCTAAACATTAATTCCCGACATGTTTATATCTGTCAGCAGCTCAGACACACTGCTGTCCGCGCTGACGTACCGTCACCTGTTGGGACACAGATGTTGTCCGTACCGTCTGTGGTTCTGGCTCTGACCACGGAAACAGTGACGGGACAGCTCGCTTCAACGCAGCATAATAACTCCTGAAAATAATGTCCATCTCGCAAATGTATCTGTCTCTGCAGTCATCTCAACCATCGAATACAGAAACAGGAAATAACACACAGCTTTTTTTTTTCTTGTGAAGAAATGTTAAAGCGATAAAGAGGAGACTTGAAAGTAACTCAAAAGTAACGCAAAAGTAGTGTAAAGCATTACAATTCAGAGACAGGAATATTGTAATATAACTAATTACTCTCAAATGACAGTAACTAGTAATCTATAATGTATTACATTTTGGAAGTAACTTGCCCAACACTGTCTGGAACTGACTAGCTAGCTTTGATTACCTAGCTACTGCGCATGTGCGACTCCCAACAAAGATGGAACAGAAGTGCAATGCCTCACTCTGTGGCTAAAACAGAGAGCTCAACACACAGGGTGAAAAGAGGAGCTGCAGCAATGTGCAGTACAACAAATATATGGTGTTTTTTGAAAATTAAACCATGTAAACCTATTCTGGTACAACCTCTAAATACAATTACGAACCTGAAAATGAGCATAATATGAACACTTTAAGGGAAAAGTGGGCTTCATCCTCTAGGGACCATGGATTTCTGTACAATTTTCCATTGCAGCATCCGATAGGTGTTAAGATATTTCAGTCTGGACCAAAGAGGTGGACTGACCGACAGACCAGCATTGCCATCCCTAGAGCCATGCTATTAGTGTGCACTGTAAACCCGAATGTTCAAAGTAATTAAATAGATTAAGTGGGGTATACTCAAAATTTTAGAAAAAGTTATACTAACTTAATTTTGTCAAGTTGGTGTAACATGTTCTTCATTTTTGAGTATTGTTAACTAATAATTTTTGATTAAATGGAACTATTTTGTGTATAAGTAAGCATAACTTAAAAACATAACTTAAGTGCAACTTAATAGAATTAAGTAATTACATACTAAGAATGATAAAGTCCTGTTATTTCTATTGTTTCAAATAGGGGTGATTTAAAAAAAAAACTTAATTTATATAGCACATGTTAAAATACAATAAAATCTCAAAGTGCTTCACCAAATAAGTAAAATTGATCATAATAAATAAATTGCAATCAGCAAATGGTCTGAAATGCATTAGACATTAGTGGAAGACAACATGTATTTATTTTATTTATTTTTTGTATTTTTAAAACAGTAACAATTTGATTGAGGCAAATGGTCTGAAATGCATTAGACATTAGTGGAGGACAAAATGTATTTATTTTTTGCATTTTTATTGTCATCAATTTAATGTTGCTTATATATTTTTTATTTTTATTTAAGTGTTGAGCAGCTGCAGGGATAATTTTTTATGCCGAGTTAATCTCTGATTCAACCTGCGAAGCAGAAGGTGGTGCTAATATGCATACTACCTTCCTTACCGCTCTTTGGAAAAAAACAGAAGAAGAAAAGTTTGAACAACGCAGCAAGGCGGGAAGCAACAGACAGTAGGCTTGCAGAAATTACTACCTACGCAGCAGCAATCAGCCTCACTGGACTTACTGTAAGTTTTGAATGTTAATATTCATTCACTTTTACTTCTTTTATACATTATACATTTTTACATGCGTTTGTCTCAGAGAGTGTAGAACTTCTCCAAGCCCCCGCCCTTCACTGGCTTATCACGGAAGTCTTGTAGGGATTGGCAACTTGTCAGATATAGGTTAGCTGCTAAAGAGCTAGCTAGCTAGCTAGCTAGCTAATTAGCGCGACCACTAACGTTACACACTCCAGCAGCACAGCTAGCGACCTACCACTACCAGACTCACTGAAGAATTTTACGACGGATGAATCTAGTAATCACACGCTCATTCCCCGCTTAAAGGTGGTGTTAGAAAATGAGTTGTTAGTAGAAGCACTAACAGACACCTCATATGCGATAGTTAGTTTTTTGTTGATGGAAACTTTCAATAGTGCACCGCTAAGGTCCAATATCATATTAAAAGAGCATAAACGAGCATAATGAGTCAAACTGAGTTCCTACACTGCAAGTCCGCGCTCCCTGTAGCTTCTAGGGACGCTCGTTTTAAATTCTGTGTGAGCAGACTGTCTGAGACACGGAGATTGCGGTTAACAGAACACGAGTCAACTGCCCGTGCTCGCCCACTTGTGTTGCGTCGGTTTTAAAACAAACGACCCTGCTGGAGGCAAGCTGCTTTTCATGACAAAGATGAATAAAGTAAAAACCCTTAACAGTAAAGCTTTGGTTTGTAGAAATGGCATTATTGTTGATTAAGCATGCAGTAAGGTTCAAGTGCTGCTGCTTTTCTTTACAGTAATGTTAATTTTGCTTGATGGCTTTAGTAACTTCACACTTTAGGGATCAAATGAAAAGATCATTAACAGGGAACATTTATAAGTATTTATAATTCGACACTCTTTGAATGCTTTTACTTGTTCCGTTTCAGATCAGTTTATGCCTTTGCATCTCTCTGTTCCAGTTTCAAAAAGTTAAGGAAGATAACTGGAGATGTGATAAAGATACCAGGTAATCCAATGAATCTCTCTCTCACACACACACACACACACACACACACCTCTAAATACCAGTAACTTAAATTGTTTTTTTTTTCAGACAATGTTTTAGTGTGGTAACCCTAAATCATACACACTCCCACATACACATATCATTTGTTTATTCTACTTGCCTGTTTGATCAAAATAATGCTTTTTGCCGTATTCAAGTCAACAGTTCATGAATGTCTTCTGTTCACGAATATCATCTTCCTAATTGATATTTAACCTTTGGCACTGAACAGATCATATTTTACTTTGTATTTGCTTGCAAATATTGTTGAAGAAAGATGATGGAGACCACATTCCCCCTATGCCGACAGACCATAGTGATATCCTGCCCACCAGTGAACGAGCTCATGGACCTCTGGCCTGGTCTCAAAATAGAGTCTGAGGTAATATGGATCAGCTCTCTCTTTTAAAGTGAAAATTGTGATTCTTACTCATTTGGCCGATATTTTTGCTTTATAAATGTGTGCTAGATTCTTCAAATTGGACTGTTTTTTTTAAGTGTTCTCCTCCTGCTGTTATTTCTATGCAGTTGTATGCAGAGTTCCAGCGGATTACAAATCCGAACCTGCCCAACACATGCTATCCTGAGCTTGACCGCCATCTTCCTCAACCGATGACCTTATTCAGACAGAAGGCATCAAAAACTGGGAAGACAGCAGATGCTCTGGCTAAAATTAAAAAAAAATCAATGATGAACAGGTAAATAGATTTTTACACATTTCATAGGTTGACCCAGTGGAACATTGAACAGGTTCAATGATTCAAATGAGCTTTGTGAATTTTGCAATTAGTCCACTTTATGTTTGCCATTTGTCTGATTGCATTAAAGATGTGAACAGGTTAGAAAGTGGTAAACTACCACCAAGGTTGCAGACCCTCAAGAATGGCTTAATGATGTAGAAACTCATCTGAAAAAAGGCTGCAGGGTAAAGCATTATAAAAGGCTAGTTCAAAGTTATCTCCTTTTGTCTAAATAATGCCTCAAAAAGTTACTGCACTACTTTGCAGGTGTTCAGCCAATAGGCCCAAACTACACAATATGCCTTTGTTCTCATTAATATAATGCAAAAGTAACGCTAATGTTTTGTATGTTTTAATGTTTTTCTTAACCATTGTGGGCTGCACAAGATGACCCACATTTCACTGTGCATTTGATACTGGTTATGTAAAACATTTACATTTTAGAGTTTTAAGTGAAAATGTTCTTAAACAGTCTATAGAATTTTTGAAATTTCACCCAAATTGCTGCCCTGTTGCCTTACTCAGGAATTAACCAGGAAGCCAAAAGCAGTGTTTTTTTTTCTTTTATAGCTGTAGCAAACAATAATTTCATTTTGGTATTATTTATTATTGTTTTTGATTACTCCGATTATTTTCCTGACTATCTGATTAGTTGTCTGGTCAATATCAGAAATTTGTGATACATATTTATTTCCTAGGGCCTTAAAGCAACACGCCTACTTATTGGGGCTTATTCCCCGTATCCCCCAGAGTTCGATAAGTCCATACATACCCTTCTCATCTCCGTGCGTGTCGTAACTCTGTCTGATGCACCCACGCCTAGCTTAGCACAGATCCTGGAGGTAACCAGCTCCATCTATGCTCCTAATAAGTGACAAAATAACGCCAACATTTTCCTATTTACATGTTGTGATTTGTATAGTCACAGCGTGTACGAATAACAAGGTCACATGAGACACAGCCATCTTCTAACCGTATACAAACTGGGAACTATATTCTCAGAAGGCAAAGCACTGCTACTTGGGTGGAGTGATTTGCTTGCAGAACTCCAGGCGAACTCTCTGCTCCTCACCACGGGGCTTCTCAGGTGCAAATCACTCTGCCCAAGTAGCAGAAGTATCAGTGCTTCACCCTTTCTGAGAATAGTTGTCAGTATGTATACGGTTAGAAGATGGCTGTTTCTCAGCAGCTAGCAGTGGGTGCGTCAGACACGCACGGAGATGAGAAGGGTATGTATGGACTTATCTAACTCTGGGGGATATGGGGAATAAGCTAAAGTCCCAATAAGTCGGTGTGTTCCTTAAGTGACCAGGAACACATTTGGAAGGCTAGAAGTTTTTCTTCTTAAAAATCTCTCAAATGTATTTATTTATTTATATACAATTTATTTAAGTATATTTTAAAATTATTTTTTTATTCTATTTATTTTAATTTATAAATGTTTATTTATTTTTGTATTTAATTTTAAATTTAACTGTTCAAAAGCGGACTTTCATGACTTTTAGATATATTAAGTTAGGTAAACTTAATGTAAGTGAGGCAATCAGTTGCCACAAAATTTTTAAGTTTTGAGTCACATGTTTTTAAGTAAACAAACTCAACATATTTGACTAATGTGTACTTAAAACAATGACAACACAAACTAATAAACATTGAGTTTGGTTAACATAAACTGGTGTGGTTGTGTACTTATTTTTTTAAAGTTCTGTGAACTTATTCCTGTGGTTTGTAAACTCAAAACTTTTAAGTCATAATAACTGAAAATAATTGAGCTGCCTTAACAGAAAACTGTAAGTCATATTAACTGCAAATATTTGAGTTGAGTTAAATGAGCACTTTTAATTTAACTGTTATCAAAAGGTACATGTAGCAATTCATCCAACCTTTTAAGTTCTGGAAAATTTTGACTTTTAAGTTAATCAACTTAAAAAAATTGTGGCAACTGATTGCCTCACATTTTTTGAGTTCTGGTAACTTATTCGGGTTTACAGTGTGGCTAAAAAACTAAAGAAGGCAAAAGAAGAAAAAGAAATAGACATACTTTATCGATCCCCAGGGGGGAAATTACATTTTTTACATTCTGTTGAAATTACACTTTACACACAGGCCCGAAATACACACGCATGCACAAACAGGACCTATTCATGCACTAATGGAGAGATGTCAGAGTGAAGGGGCTGCCCATGAAAGGCATCCCAAGCAGTTGGGGGTTCAGTGCCTTGCTCAAGAGCACTTCAGCAGTGCCCAGGAGGTGAACTGCCACCTCTCCAGCTACCAGTCCACAGTCCGTACATGGTCCATGGACTTGAACCTGTGACCCTCCGGTTCCCAAGGCAAGCCAACTGAGCTACCGCTGCCACCAAATCGACATTGTTTAGCTTTATACACATTTAATACTGTTTCGATGAACAGTGCAATAGTCAATTTTACATTTCTTGGTTATCTTTACCATTTCAGTACTAACCTACCAGTGATAGAACACTTTGTCATAGATGAGAACAAAATGGGTGTGACATTTAAACGACAGGGTATTTTGGGGGAAACCCAATTTGGTTGAAGACACAACACTTACACCACTATCTAAGTTGTTGACAATTGTCTTGCAGTATCTAATTGTTAACCAAAGTTCATAAAGTGTTTAGTAATGAAAGTGAGCTAACATTGCCCTGGGGATGACAGCTGATGATGCATGGGTTTGGGACAAGGTGAACTCCATTTGTTTCTCCATGCATGCTACAGCCGCTCAGAGCACTCTTGTTTAGTTTATGGTCATGGATGAATGGAGAAAGTGAACATGGGCGCCGGTAATTAGGACCCCGGCTTATTGAATTTTACACTTTTCAAATTTAGATTTATCACCCAGTAAAAGGTGGCCTTGCCGCCTGCCTTGCCTCACTGCGAGACATTGAACCAACAAACAGTGATTAGCACGTAGAATAACTCTTCTAATTAGCCTTGAAGCACATATTTGTAAATGGACCTCAACAAGCTCTTCACAGTTTAGGAGCCTTATTAAATATGTAACTTTTAGATGTTAACATGCATTCTCCACCTGCCACAAACAACAAACAATAAGGTATTATTTTCTCTCTCTTTTTTCATAATAGATAATTGCTGTATTTCAAAATGTCCAGTCAGTAGCCTGACCACCAGCATCGCCTTGGAGACTGTAATTATGTACGTCCTGATGAGGGGTGGAAATAGACATGGGAGAAAAGGGGGTGACGCTGTAAAGCATGTCAGTGAATATCAGAGCTTGAGCCCTGCAGTAAATAATGACTCCACTGCCGCACTCGTGTCTCCTGCTGAAACCTTGCTGGTCTCTCGGAGAGAGTTGCCAAGGAAACAGCGAATGAAAGAAACCTACAGTTTCATGTCAGAAGGTTGAGGGAGAAGCAAGATAGGAGACCAGGACTTTACAGAGCAAAGATTTAAATCTGTAATCATTTCTGTTCTGCATAACACGTGTGTAGAAATACAGAATAGTGATAGGTGGAAAAGGAGCGTTGAGGCATTATTCGTGCAAAAACAAAGAAAAGCCTTTTCTGTATGGGTAGTACAGCTTGTTTCAAAAAACTGAATACAAAGTTGTAATGAAAGGTTCCGTCCTTGAAGTGTACTGTATGGGTGCTTTTTCTTTCCAGAAAACACAAACTAACATGGGAAGTGTGAGAAACTTTATGTGAATTATGACAGCAAAACATGAAAGCTCAAAGCCGCACGTTCAACCTGAATGGAAACCAGCAGCCGCAATGACGAACTGCAGAGCCTTGTTAGCATCTTGTTTGTGTTCAGTCTGTGTATCTGACAGTTATCTGGCTTGTGTTGTTTTACGTCCATGTTTCTAATTGACAAGTTGAACGCTGTTGCCCCCGTCCTTAATCCTCCCCACCAGCATTAATTAAACATCCCTCCCCTCTTCTAATTAACAGAGCATTACAAGAGCAACAAAATAAATCAGCGCTCTGCATACATCCAACTGATAATGTATTCCAAAGTACTTATCAGGCAACACAATTCTCCTCTCTCTCTCATGTAATCAGACACTGATCAAAGTATTGCTTGATTTGATAGAATGCAACAACAAAAAAACAGATTTACTGCATAAATTATCAGCAAAATAAGCTATAGGTAGTCAATGAGAAGAATGTGAAAGATTTTCAAAGTCTAAATTAAAGTTATAAAGACTTCAAATGAAAGATTTTTTCTTTTCTGCATTATTTGGAAACTGTCACAAACTCTTTTCTACTGGTGGTTGGTTTTTGAAGAATTGCTATTTGTGGCAACCAGCCTCACAGTGATCAAAGGCATAAGCTCTTCCTTCCTTCCTTCACTGCAATGATAGTTCTGCTGGATCACATTTGTGACACAATCATGCAGACACTTCTTTTCAAAGCCCACGGTTCTGCTTTAACAGCTGTAGATTTTAAGACTCAAACAGTGCATTATGAAAGAAGTGTCACTTTCTGTCATCTGCCCACCTCTTCCTGAGTTAGGTCCTGAGAAGCCAACCTGTTTTGTTGTTCAGACCTCTGTATTGTCTGTACTAAGATAAGATTTGTGTTTGTGTCTGGCACATGTTCAGCATGTGTATGTGTTTATTGTTCATGCACCAGTTTCGCCGCCATGTTTCCTTTAATTACACGTGTACAACCAGCCAACGAATTCCCCAGGTCATCTATAATGGATCAAGGGAATGTTCTCGCTGCTAGTACTGGATCACCTCAGTAAGCAGGCCTCAAACAGCCCGGCATGTCCTGGCACTTGTCCAGCGAGAGGAATGGGGACCCTGATGACATGGATGGGGCGCTCAGGCAGTGCTGAGCTGCTCAAATATTGATCAGTGTGGCTGTTTGAGCTGGTTAGTCTCAGCCAGTCAGTCGCCCGCGGGACTCGGTGATGGGTGGAAAAGGCCACACAACAAAGAGAGCAAGAACTTGCAAGCTTGTCTGACTCGATCTGCATTCCACTGGTAGATGCCGCTGCTTCTATCACAGTAGGAGTCCTCGGAGAGAGCCTCACCTTTGTATTGACGTTCTGCTCAGCACTGCTAGATGATGCATCCCTGAGGATGGACCCAGGATGGACGGTTGATCAGTTGGGGTCAATAGGCCATAAGATCGAAGTGTCTGATTTCAGTGTTGTCATACAGCCACACATCCACAGACATTGTTACACTCAAAGAAATGAAAGACATTTACAAAACTGAAACAAGTCGTGCTACATGGAAGATGTGGTCAGTCCTCAAGGTTGTCACTAAGATTTTTTAAACTCTGTGCTAAATAGCATCATTTCCCCATTTCTCAACAACTGAAATCTTGGAATGTGAAATGTGAGATACGGATGGATCAACCTATGGGTACAGATCAAACCATAGAAACGACTTCTTGGGGATTATGGGTACAGATTGAAGATTGCAGTGTTCTATAGCAACATTTCAGCAACAAGGCTATTCAAAGTGCTTTACATAAAACATGAAAGAGCAATTAAACAGTCTTGAAAGATATAGAAAATAAAAGAATAGAAGTTACAGTGTAGTGTAAGAAATGAATAATTATTTGGTTTAATAGGTTGTAGGGACGGGTAAGGGATGGGAAAGGGAGGTGTTTTTTTTGTGTGGTGTGTAAAATGTTCTAAATAAACAACAAAATGTTCTAAGTAATAGAATAAATAGGTTTGAAATTATTTTACAACTAAAATGAAGTACTGAAAAAAAGTTAACGCTGGGTACCAGCACCGAATTTCTATGTGAATGGTACCCAACCCTAATTATAGGGGACTCAGACATGAAAGCTGAGCCATGTTACCTGGTGCTGAATGCTCAAAACATAACTTATTTGGCACTGCAACTCACCTGACTGAGTCTATAATTAAGCTGGACTTTTTGATGAGCTGTAACTTTTACTTTACCTGCCAAAGCCAAACTTGCTCGTTCTCCTATCCATACTCTCAGATCCTATTTGGATGACTGCCACTGATTCCCGGCACGTCAACACAGCATCAGGTGCGTGGCAACATTTCGACTCATCCCTTGCCCAACTTGAGTTTTCATCCTCATCACTGCAGGCTGCTGAGTGGCAACGGCTGGTCGAACATGGCGCTTCTGCCAGAATCCTGACACAGGCTGCAGATGTACAGAGTGACACGAGGTCCCCTCACCCCGCTGGCACGGGCCCCTGCCTGGCCATCTGGTGCCTCTAGAGCAGGTGCCAGTCACTCATCACACCCGCCCGCCTGCCTGCCTGCAAGACACAGCCCTCCGCTGAGGCCTTCAGACCGGCTTCACAGCTTCTGCTCCCACCTCTTCACCTCCCTTTCACCAGCAGTGAGTTATCTGCTGCCCAGGACCGAGCCCATGGGACATCAAAAGAGCCAACATGCTGTAGTTGCTCAGAATCCATTCACATACACTATGGGGAGCTAGTAAACTCTTGGCTTGTGCAGAAAAAAACAGTGATGTTCAAAATAAATGATGTGCGCTTAGACAGATTTGTCACTTTGCATGTTCTAGACAAAGAGGAATGTCGGGGGAACGCGCAACCAGGCAACCAATCACTTTGTCTTGTCTGTTTAGAGCACAACTGTTGAAGAGGAATAGATGTGTTGCCAGGGCCGACAAGCTTACGTAGAAACCCTCATCAATCCCTCCTCTGTCAATCAATGTTGAGCTGAAAGAAATCTCTCGGTCGAAGCAGCTGGGAGCAGAAGATGAAGGCGCTGATTTGACTGATGACATTTCAGCGGACATTAGCACTTTAGCCGCCTTTCAGTAAAGCCCGTCAATATGACCGCCTCTTTCTTATAGACAGGAAGGACTGTGCTCCAGCCCCAGTTTTTTCTGTCTTTCATTTCATTAACTCAGCTGAAATGAGCAGCTCATGATGAGCTCTGTTATTTGTTTGTTTGCTCGCTGACATTTCCTTTGACATGGACAATGCATCAGAACAGCCACAATCTCTGTCCATCTTTTTGAAGATTTGTCAAGATTTGACACAAGTTGCTACTAAATCCATTACCCCAGCTTGGCACTGAACATCAGTGATTAGTGTTGAAAAACTAAATAAAACGATTCTAAATGGGGATGGATGATCTGCATAGAAAGGCAAAAATAATTGTGGTTTTAAACAAGATACTCACATTTTAATTCCTGAAGGTTCCTTTGAAAGCTGATCACACACTGTACCACTTGTGTTATTCATTGCCATGCTTTAGTAGAAGTCGTTTGCTTAGAAGTCTCCCAGCCACATCAAGACATCTAAACAAACTAATTTAAGGCCATATTTTAAACCGAGTAGGTCTGTTACACTCAGCGGTGTGTTTTGGGGTTGCGCGAAAGAGGTTGACATGAAGACAGATGTTGTTTGGGCTATGTAAATGCTGGAGTTGTTTAAGGGGTGAGCAGGAAGACAAAATGATAAATGTGTGTCAGTGAGGCACAGCATCCCTCATACTGAAGTGTTCCTTGCAGGCGGGAGGCTTGCTGCCTTGTGATGTCTTCAAAGGGCCGAACCGTGCCAGAATGCACATTTTGAAAACCACAACTGCTCTTATCTGGGACTTCCTAAGCACTTCCAGAGGTTCTATCTGTTTTAGTGTAAGGGGTTTAATCATAAACTGGTGAATGTCTTTGTGGTTGACGGTGATCTAAGATCCAGATGAGTCACTGTAGTTTTTTTTTTTTAGCTCAGAAACTTTACTCTTGCGCCGCTGCATTTATACATTATTACAGGGTTATGCTTCTCAGTCTCAAACTGGACTTACCAGATGAACTTCATAAAGCCTTCGAATGCCATTACCACACACACATACTCACACATACACATGCAGATACGTAAGCCTCCCCTGCCGTGCTCAGTTGCAAACCTAGTGAGATACCAGCATTCCAGCGTGCATTGCTATCTTCATCTTTCTGTTACTGCTTTTCGTAGATAAATGTCGCAGTACTCCCCGTCCTCCCCCTCTCAGATAAAGGCAAGCACAGATGAAAGCCCCTAAGAAAATATAACAGGGCAATGCATTTGTTGTGTTTGATAGCATTTGCATGGAGAGGACAATAGAGATGCACGAGGAGGGCTCAAGAGGTGCATTCACAGCAAATGCATTACTTCACAAGAAGCACAAACACAGCACTTGATTCATCACGCCGGCAGCGTCTGTGATTCTAAGCTCTTGAATTGCAGGAGAAAATGTAATGTTGACACTGTTTTGAGGGTGTTAGCATCATTGAGAAAACACTCAACCAACTTGCTACCGTGAAACAATCAGGGCGATTTACAGATTCCGCAGCTTAAGGAGTGGTTCAAAGTCAGATCAGGTTGAGCCTCCTGAGTGGGAGCTGTTTGAGAAGTTGATACCAGTTTTCCATCACTTGAAGGAAATATTAATCTGCGTGTGAGTGTGATAAAATGGTTTATTCACTGTTTCAGTTCAAAACCCCCCAAGGTTAAAACTTTTGTTACTGTCTTCCTTCCTTTTTGGAAATTTTGGGAAAGAAAAAAATGTCTGAACTAATGGAGAAACTTTAGCAATCATACACTGTGTGATGCAGGTGTGGGGGCGGCAGGAGTTTTCCTGTGTTCACTACTCTTGAGGTGGTCTATTACTCTCTTAATGACGGTTCTTAACACAAATATGAAGAAAACAAACAAAAACAGAGGTTTATGAAAGACTTGATGAATCACACCGATTCACCACTTGATGAATCACCCCACCACACCACACACACACACACACACACACACACACAGTGAAGGGCAACATTTTTGCAAGTCGGCCAAGTCGTTATCTTATCAGATGTCATTTGTCTGTTTGCTTCTGGTAGAACTTATTAAAAGCTGTGAAGTCTTAATGAAAAGTGAGGAGCAAAAAGGGACTCATATAAATCTTACATCGTTAAGGGAACTGATGAGTCATTTTTTTTTAGAAGTCACTTTTAATCTACCAGACTATCTATAGACACCAGCACTCAAAAATACTTTAATATCATCCAAAGAATGACAACGTGTTTACAAGTCAAACTTAAAATAGGTTTTATGATGAGGCACTAAGTATGTTGATGTAGTCAACAGGATTGTGCGACGGAGGGAACCCATGGTTTAATTGATCAGTCAGTTATCATAAAATTAAACAACAACAGTGTTGTTAATCAAATCAAATCAAATCATTAAATTAATTTCCATGCCATGGGACCTAACAACTTGTAAATAACTGGTTTGTAATTGATGTAATACCTAATGGTGAATCCAACATTCACAAAGTCTGAAAGTACATCAATTAAACACATTAGGTTCTTAATCAAGAACAAAACATGTATAACTGTGTTTATGAATTACATACTATTGTTTAGTAACGTAGGAAGAATGCTTTATAAATGATGAATTAAGTGTTTACTGACACTTAACTATGCTTCATAGTGTGTAGTTATTATAGTAGTAGTAGTAGTAGTAGTAGTAGTTAGTTAGTATATAGTGTTACCGTAAACAGTTGTGGGTTTTTAGAGGGGGTTATTTCCCAGGTTATTTCTTGGAGTTTCTTCTCATTTCCTGGCAACGATATGACTGCATGACTAGACAAGAATAAGCGCATTCGCCAAAATGTTGAATAAAAAATAAATAAATAAGGCCAAACATTTCCTGGTTCGAGCCTGTCAAATGTGAAGACTTGTCCATTGTCCCCAAAATGTGTTATGTGAAGACAGGCATTAGAGGTGTGAATCATCACTGATCTCCCGATTCGATTCGATTACGATTATCATGTCTTTGATTCGATTCGATATCTCGATGCATCACGATGCATCAAATACATTTTTCTATTAAAGCCATATAGGATATTTAATAGATAGCTTTTCAAGCTTCAAAAACAAAACATTCTGCAGTGCTCTAATACTAAATCATTTGGATGCATAAAACTACAGCACTGAGCACATGACACTTCCTGAATGTGCAAAACTTAACAGAATATGTAAACAGAAAGGTTGTTAGGCCTACATTAAATTGTAAACAGAAATAATCGATTATGGCCCGGCCGATTATCGATGTAGCATCGTCCATGTCCACAATTCGATGCATCGATTATTTGATTAATTTCAACACCTCTAATAGGCATGAAGGGTTTTTAGCAGTGGATCTTTTAGACTTTACAGATTGTTCCTTACAGCACTTATTCCCACAAGCTATCTTTGTATGTGACTGTGTATGAATAAAAACGTTATACGTAATTGACCTCTCGCCGGCCCCTCCCCCAAAACGGCCATTGTCCAATCACACATCATAGCAACCGTTACTATGTGAGCAGGTCCGACAAACATTGACTCCAAGCAAGATGGTGAAGCGGTGCGCCCACGGCGTTTGTAAATCGGACACTAGATACCCCGAGAGATTGTCGGGAGGAGTTGTGTTCTTTCCATTCCCAAAGCCGAAAACACAACGTGAGCGGTGCCTACAATGGATAAAACAATGTGGACGGTCCCACTCCCAGTTAAATGTCGAACATTATGAAGCATAAATACGTCTGCTCAAAGGTAAGGCTAACAGCTAACTAGTTACCGTGTTGTCTAGATCTACTAACTAGAGGCAAGAACACAAATTGGACCAAAGTTATGATTACCATGGATATCATTGCCAGAATGTTAACCTACTCTCTAAGCTAAGTTTAACGAGCCCTTTAGCTTTACCAACATTAGTTAACATGTTAGCTAACGCTAGCTACATTGCTAGCTGCTGTTGTGTTGGGTCTTTGAGCTCCCCAACTTTATTTTTCGTCAGTTTACAACAAAGTCGAACATAGCGCCCCAACAAGCAACTTTAAATAATTTTGTTTTTATCTTTCATGTAGCATTTTGTTCCCCAATCCCGCATTTGAGGTACAGGTCATGGGGTTTCTCAGATTTCGCTTTAAGCATTAGCCTCGATAGTAGTCGTGTCTCCTTCATTGCGTATTTTTATATTTTGAATATATCCCTCGACTGTATACTGTAACCCCTTTTGCCTCGATCTGGAGGATATCGCGGAGGTATTGCTCCAGAAAAGGTCATTGACACGCACAGGTATACCTCTTCCCATCATGGTAATATGTCGCACTGGTCGTGTCTGACCATTTGTTTGTCGGACGTAGCAACAGTAACTAAGGGGGGCGGGGCTCGGCGAAAGGCTAATTATTTTGTCTCTCTCTGCTAACCTCACCTTAATCCCTAGCTGTAATTGATGGAGAGGATTATAGTCTATCCAATCCAATCCAATCCACTTTATTTATATAGCACAATTTAAACAAACAACAAGGTTACCAAAGTGCTTTACAAAGATAATGAATGTAAATAATATAACATAAACAATGACAGCGACAACGAAGACCACAGCAGCTCTCATGGTGAATCAAAAGCCTCATGGTGAATCAAAAGCCAGGGAATAGAAATATGTTTTTAAACGAGATTTAAACGAGATTATGTTATGTTGTACGAAAATAGAAATAGCTGAAGATCTCTGGATTGCATGACAGCAGGAAAGAAGTATTTTCTATGCCAACTCCAAAACAGCTGTGCTGTTGGCTGGATTTCAAATAATCTATGACAAATCATTGTGCTGGGATTTGGAAGCTGATTTGTGTCCATGTAAAATGTGATGCTTGTTATCATAGCTATGACCTGAGATACAGAGCTCACTAGAAATAGACACAGTGAGTTATACATTTCTGTTCTCTGTCTGCCTGCCTGCTTTTCACAGATACATGAAATACAATGAGACACTGATCACTGACCACATTCATACATTAATTCATATTCCCCCTCTATCCCCCATACGCACAGACATATCTCATATTTTTTAGGTCAGCACGTTGTACAGCTGGAAATTCCAAAGAAAGCATGGATTTGGATAGAATAAGAAACAACACAATGTGAATAAGTATAATAAAGGATTATAAGGGTTTAAACCTATTGTTGTTACAAATCATACTTAACGCATTCTTAAGAAATTTTTGTTTCCTCTAAGTTGTCTTATTTTCAAGTCTGGTTCAACAAGTCCTTACACAGCACGTAAACAACCAAAGAGGTCTTTTGACAAAATATTCTTAAATCTGGGGCATTTCCAAGCTTTTTCCGGAGTGTCCAGGAACAGAAACAACGGAAACAGACAAAATCAGACCAAACCACAAAAATTGACTAGGAAGGAGTAAACAATCGAGTAAGAGTAGGAGTCAGTGAATGCCCGGAGAAAGATCAGGGTTGACCCAATGTCAGAGACCATCTTTGAATAAAGACAGGGGTTACGATCTCTCCCCGTATATGACCACATGTCAGCACATGACCAAATTTTCATACTTCATGATTTATGTGATGAGTTATCTCTATGATAGTCTCGCATTGCCAGACCTTCCTCCACAGCGCGGAGGAGGAGGCTCTGGCTAGTCCACACAGCATTCCAGGATGGGAGAGAAACCTGCTCTGGTTTATTGGCATTTCTTTAAACCAATCACAATCGTCATGGGCGGCGCTAAGCTCCGCACGGAGCCGCTGCAAAATAGCCTCGGGAAGGAACTTGTTTTGGTGGAACATGTGTAAGTTCAAAAGTTGTTTTAGTCGTGCAACAGAAAACTCAGATTGGACAGATAGTCTAGCTAGCTGTCTGGATTTACCCTGCAGAGATCTGAGGAGCAGTTAACCCTAGTCCTCATAAATCCACCGGAGTTTAGAACGCCAACACAAAGAAAGTGGAAGGAAAACGGACATCCAAAAACGGACATCCGAAAAGAGTGACATCAGGCGGAATTTCCGGCAGAAAGTCCCAGAAACATTCTTCACTCTTTCCAAGATGAAGAATGCTCATTTGCCATTGAATTCCAAAAATATGACTGTACAAAACTGATTCATAAGAGTAGTTTCTTTTCTGCCACTTAATTAAGATTATAGATAACTAAAACTACTTTGTGAAGGATAGGGAAAATAGTAGTAATGGTTAAAAGAAAACACGGTTGCCTGAAGTAGACAGGATGCAAAACTTTAAGTACAGCTACTTCTGCCTTTGCGTTTGAGAAAAGGACAATCTCCCCAAGCAAAATATGTAAAAAGAAGTGTACATCCAACCCCATGTAGGTACATGTGCAGGGATAAAGCAGCATACAAAGGATAAGGACACATAGTCCACATACTAAATTGTGCAAGCTCTCAAAAAAGGAACTTGCAAAAAAGTGCAGACTGCTGCTCCTGAAGTCTCTCAGTCTCCAAACCACAAGAGGTCTTTGTTAGGAAATGGCAAACATGGGTTGTTTTTTTACATTTGGGCAATGCTGCTGTTTTTCTTGTGAGGACACTCTTGTCCTGTCACAATCATATTTTGAAAGAAACATTCAGTTTAAAAAGAAATATCATAAATAGAATTATGTTTGCGCATAGGTCCCTGCCAATGGGTGATTGTGGGTATAACAGCAATCAGCAAAGAGTCTTCTGAGTGTTGTGTTCTTCAAAATCGGCTAGCCCATCACTCAGAATCCCTTTCATCCCTTTGTACGACAAACAACATCTGCAGAAAACACACTCAGCAATCAGCTTTTTTTTATAGCTCGATCTCTTAAAGAGCCAATTAGTTCTTTGTTTTGCCTCTGCTGTATATCAACTGAGACAGGAGTCAATTCGGTTTTCCATTTTGATCATCAGCAGCAGTCAAGAACAACTGATTGAGCGCGGTGAATGAGTCACTTTGAATCATGATATTGTACTCATAGATTCCATGAATAAACATCACTAGTAAACACAAAGAGGTCGGTCTCTCCTCTCGCTGGGTTTTTGCCTCGTATCATTTTAATTCTCACCTATTAAAATGCATAATCTCCTTTACCTCTTCACAATTGCAAAGAACAATTGCAGCCTGAGAGCTGTCTATTGTATCAACAGTATGATAGCGAGTAACAAAGGCCTAATTACTACCTGCTGGATAATGATGAGGAATAATTAGCTCGATCGTGGAGAGCCACTGACGACAAGCTTGCAAGGAGCACGCTGAGGCCCATTAATGGAGTGAAATAAATGTATTATCTCTGATGTTCTCACGCGAGTAGACAGTTGGATGTAATAAAAGCAAATCATATCAATATAGTTTGTTTATTTCACAGGTGTTGCACTATTTAAATGATTTTCAAAACAGTTTGATTCTTTCCTAAATTGTGTATTGAAAATAATTGTATTATGTAGCACGCCAAAACAGAAAAAGCAGTGAAAAAAACTTCAGATAATTGCCAGAGCTCCCCGCTAAGAGTCATGTTAAACAAGGTACTGTCCTCACTGCCTCATGGTGAACTACTGAGTCCAGCTGAGAGTTAGTCTCGCTTTGCCAGACCTTCCTCCACAGCGCTGCGGAGGAGGGTCTCGCTAGTCCACACAGTATTCCTGGTATGGGAGAAAAACATGCTCTGGTTTATTGGCATTTCTTTAAACCAATCACAATCGTCATGGGTGGCGCTAAGTGCCGGACAGAGCCACGGTGCTGCTGCAAAATAGCCTCGGGAAGGAACTTGTTTTGGTGGAACGTGTACGTTCAAAAGTTGTTTTAGTCATGCAACAGAAAACTCAGATTGGACAGATAGTCTAGCTAGCTGTCTGGATTTACCCTGCAGAGATCTGAGGAGCAGTTAACCATAGTCCTCAGAAATCCACCGGAGGTTAGAATTACAACACAAAAAAGCAGAAGGTTCTTCACACTCTGGGTCAAAGTTTAATCCAGTGTGATTGCTGTGTAAAAAGCTCTGGTTCCTCGCGGCCACTCTAGATCCTCCCTGCTGCTGGGGTTACTTCCCCTCCCTGTTGCTCCGTGCAACATTCCTGCCTCTCAGGATGACCGAAGATTGAAGCATTGAACAAAGCAGGCAGACAAAAGAGTGCGATAGGGAGAGAGTGCAATGTGGAGGCAGGCGCATTTCAATGAGTGTCTGCGTGCGCGCATGATTTTGTGTACCCATGCATGCACAGTCCCTGAAATACACTGTTAACAACTCAGAGACAACTGATGGAGGTGTGCCGCCACTTAGGAAAAACGTCTCTCTCTCCCTCCACAGTTTCTCTTCCCTGATTCTGTCACACTTTCACCGGCGTGTTTGACAGATGTGTGGTTATATGTCAGTGTGTGGCCAACTTTTTGTTTTCCCCCTGTGTATGCATGTGATCACCACTATCTCTTCGTTACCCAAAACATTGCTGATAGGTCCATAATTCAGCGGAGAGCCTTTTTCCCCTTCACAGTGTAATTATATGCTAAAACGCTTTCCTCCGAAACAGTGATTATTTCCCTTGAATTACCAAAATAAGTTATTGTAACTTATGGCGGGCACATTACCGCAAGAAAAATAAGAAGCGCAATGAAATTGTGAAGGGAGAGCACAGCACATGCAGATGAAATATGTTAATTAGCTGCCAAGGAATGAGCACAACTTCTGGTTAATGGCACAACACTGCAATCTGGCCCTCCAGGGGAGAGAGAAATGAGCATCTTCATCACCACAACTCCCCCGTCTGAGAGCGAGAGGGAAGAGTCAAGCAGACAGACAGCATTAAATTAAAAAGCCAAGGAGAAAGACAGAGAGAGGCTGCGTGTCCCTGCCTCCCATGCACATTATCCCTTCAACCAGAGGAGAGGGAATCAGTAAAGAGAGGATAATTTCCTTGACATATCACAATAAAGAGCACATGAAAGAAAAGAAAAAAGGGGATAAAGAGATTGTAACCAAAGTGGACAAGAAATACAGGAGAGAAAGGATGTGAGGCAGAGGGAGCAACAGAGGGATGCAGGATGTTAGGGGGAGCAGCAGGGGGTCGGTGTGAATGTGGCACATCACATCAACACATCTTGGGTACCCCAGCCGACAGATCCCATCCCTCTCAGCGTTGCATTACGCACAAATGTGCTGCTGTTTGAAACCAATCAGCCAGCACCTCAAAGATTCATGGTCGCCTCTCTTCCCCTCATGTCTCTGCACGGTTCCAAACCAAGAACATATTTTTGTTCTTTCTCCTCTTCCCATCAAAGGCATTACTGATTCTGGAGCTATGTGAGTGGGCGTGACAAGCTTCCCAACACTGTACTGGAATGATATCACACAAGTGGGTGGGCTGATTGGGCCGCTGAAGGGTGAATCCCGGAGACAGGCCACGGCGAGGTCACGATGACAGCTCCAAGCAGGATGCAAATAGAGGAGGCGAAGTTTCGTGGCGGATTTGCAATCAGCAAGCCAGTGTTGATTAAAACAACACCTATGTTTTGCATGGGGGTTCCAGCAAATGAAATGGCCTCATCAAACTGTGGTCTGTGTAGAGCTAAAAAATAGAGAGAGAGAGAGAGAGAGAGAGAGAGAGAGGTAATTTGACTGTGTTCTTTAATGAAACATTTCCCCACAACACAGAAATGTTCTGATTTGTTTGGTTTGTCAATTCAAATAATGTAATGCGACAATTCAAGTGGGGCGGATGAATGAGAAACAATTTCCTTTCAAATATACTGTTTCGATCTTTTTTTTTTTTCTTACTGTCAACAAATCCAATTAAAAGACCAAAACCAACAATGAATAGATCCAACTAACAAGTACTGCACTGTTTGTTTTGTATTCCTCTGTGCCATAGAGCTCTGTTGTTTATCATCCAGAAACTATTAAAAAAGTTACTAGCGGCAGCGGCAGACTGGCTGGCTTATCATGATGCATCTTTTTTTCATTAATCACCATTTTATATAATTTGGGGTTTGCAGAATTATAAGATTTTACTTAATACTGTTGTTTTATTTGGAAAAAAACTTTTATTTTCAACAATACAAAGACTATTATTAAAGAATTATGTTGATAGATAGAGCTAAAGAATCTGATAAACTGAAAACTATGGTTATAACAAAGGCAGAGTATGACTAGCTGACCATTTTTTTGTTATATATTTATCTCCTGCCATGCATTACTTAATTTGATTTTGGGTATATTTGAATTCGTATTTAAATATAAAGATTCTGTACATTTACTGTATGTATGCATGTTATGTTTCTATGTATGTATATGTGTGTAATGTTATGTATGTATATGTGTGTTATGTTATGTATGTATATGTGTGTTATGTTATGTGTTGTTATGTATGTATATGTGTGTTATGTTATGTGTTGTTATGTATGTATATGTGTGTTATGTTATGTATGTATGTGTGTGTTATGTTATGTATGTATATGTGTGTTATGTTATGTATGTATATGTGTGTTATGTTATGTATGTATATGTGTGTTATGTTATGTATGTATATGTGTGTTATGTTATGTATGTATATATGTGTTATGTTATGTATGTATATGTGTGTTGTTATGTATGTATGTGTGTTATGTTATGTATGTATATGTGTGTTATGTATGTATATGTGTGTTATGTATGTATGTGTGTTATGTTATGTATGTATATATGTGTTATGTTATGTATGTATATGTGTGTTATGTTATGTATGTATATGTGTGTTATGTTATGTATGTATATGTGTGTTATGTATGTATATGTGTGTTATGTTATGTATGTATATGTGTGTTATGTGTGTTATGTTATGTATGTATATGTGTGTTATGTTATGTATGTATATATGTGTTATGTTATGTATGTATATGTGTGTTATGTTATGTATGTATATGTGTGTGTTATGTTATGTATGTATATGTGTGTTATGTTATGTCTGTATATGTGTCATGTTATGTATGTATGTGTGTGTTGTTATATATGTATATGTGTGTTGTTATGTATGTATATGTGTCATGTTATGTATGTATATGTGTGTTGTTATGTATATCTGTGTTATGTTATGTATGTATGTGTGTGTTGTTATGTATGTATATGTGTGTTATGTTATATATGTATGTGTGTTGTTGTTATGTATGTATATATGTGTTATGTTATGTATGTATATGTGTGTTATGTTATGTATGTATATGTGTGTTATGTTATGTATGTATATGTGTGTTGTTATGTATGTATATGTGTGTAATGTTATGTATGTATATGTGTGTTATGTTATGTATGTATATGTGTGTTATGTTATGTATGTATATGTGTGTTGTTATGTATGTATATGTGTGTTATGTATGTATGTATATGTGTGTAATGTTATGTATGTATATGTGTGTTATGTTATGTATGTATATGTGTGTAATGTTATGTATGTATATGTGTGTTATGTTATGTATGTATATGTGTGTTATGTTATGTATGTATGTGTGTTGTTATGTATGTATATGTGTGTTATGTTATGTATGTATATGTGTGTTGTTATGTATGTATATGTATTATGTTATGTATGTACATGTGTGTAATGTTATGTATGTATGTGTGTGTTGTTATGTATGTATATGTGTGTTATGTTATGTATGTATATGTGTGTTATGTTATGTATGTATATGTGTGTTATGTTATGTATGTATATGTATTATGTTATGTATGTACATGTGTGTAATGTTATGTATGTATGTGTGTGTTGTTATGTATGTATATGTGTGTTATGTTATGTATGTATATGTGTGTTATGTTATGTATGTGTGTGTTGTTATGTATGTATATGTGTGTTATGTTATGTATGTATGTGTGTGTTATGTTATGTATGTATATGTGTGTTATGTTATGTATGTATATGTGTATGTTATGTATGTATGTGTGTGTTATGTATGTATATGTGTGTTATGTTATGTATGTATATGTGTGTTATGTTATGTATGTATGTGTGTTATGTTATGTATGTATATGTGTGTTATGTTATGTATGTATGTGTGTTGTTATGTATGTATATGTGTGTTATGTTATGTATGTATATGTGTGTTATGTTATGTATGTATGTGTGTGTTGTTATGTATGTATATGTGTGTTATGTTATGTATGTATATGTGTGTTATGTTATGTATGTATGTGTGTGTTATGTTATGTATGTATATGTGTGTTATGTTATGTATGTATATGTGTGTTATGTTATGTATGTATGTGTGTGTTATGTATGTATGTATGTGTGTGTTATGTATGTATATGGGTGTTATGTTATGTATGTATATGTGTGTTATGTTATGTATGTATGTGTGTTGTTATGTATGTATATGTGTGTTATGTTATGTATGTATGTGTGTGATATGTTATGTATGTATATGTGTGTTATGTTATGTATGTATATGTGTGTTATGTTATGTATGTATATGTGTGTTATGTTATGTATGTATGTGTGTTGTTATGTATGTATATGTGTGTTATGTTATGTATGTATATGTGTGTTATGTTATGTATGTATGTGTGTGTTATGTATGTATATGTGTGTTATGTTATGTATGTATATGTGTGTTATGTTATGTATGTATGTGTGTGATATGTTATGTATGTATATGTGTGTTATGTTATGTATGTATATGTGTGTTATGTTATGTATGTATGTGTGTTGTTATGTATGTATATGTGTGTTATGTTATGTATGTATGTGTGTGTTATGTTATGTATGTGTGTGTTATGTTATGTATGTATATGTGTGTTATGTTATGTATGTATGTGTGTGTTATGTTATGTATGTATATGTGTGTTATGTTATGTATGTATGTGTGTTATGTTATGTATGTATGTATGTGTGTTGTTATGTATGTATATATGTGTTATGTATGTATATGTGTGTTATGTTATGTATGTATATGTGTGTTATGTTATGTATGTATATGTGTTATGTATGTATGTGTGTTGTTATGTATGTATATATGTGTTATGTTATGTATGTATATGTGTGTTATGTTATGTATGTATGTGTGTTGTTATGTATGTATATGTGTGTTATGTTATGTATGTATATGTGTGTTATGTTAAGTATGTATATGTGTGTTGTTATGTATGTATATGTGTGTTATGTTATGTATGTATATGTGTGTAATGTTATGTATGTATATGTGTGTTATGTTATGTATGTATATGTGTGTTATGTTATGTATGTATGTGTATTATGTTATGTATGTACATGTGTGTTATGTATGTATATGTGTGCTGTTATGTTAATAAATAAAAAGCTTGCTGCCCCAAATACTCACTATGGCACTAAAATGTGGATTGATTTAAAGCTGTATATAGTCCCCAACAAATGCAATGTTCACTCCTGTTGGAGTAACGCATTCTTCTTTCTTGTCAAAAACCTAGCACCTACATCACCCACAGGTCAACTTGACAGCTACTAGTATGCTAGCATACCCAAAATATAGCCTCAACCCTAGCCTCCAGCAGAGCGGAGGAGTGGGCTACAGAAGCCTGGTAAGATCACTTCTTTTTTAATTCCACAGTCAAACTTGTAGTCTTTTAGTCAGTCAACTCGAGTGACACCACTCGAGGCATTTATCAAATAATTTTTCGCCATGTTGTTCCTAGTGTGACAACCTCTAAGACATGTTCAATGAAGTTCATCCATCCATCCACAGAGCACTCCTTTGTACACAACTGGAATACTGGTGAAGCAAAAGTGGAATAATGTTGTTGGTGCTGTCTGGAACAGAGAAATTGGTCCCTGGAACCTCCTCGGCTCACCAATGTGCATCATGCAAATTGTAAAAGACAGTAAGCTACGATTGGTCGGGGACCAAAATGTAGTCTGCCATATCTCTCGGGCCAAGTCACAGAAACAATTTATGACTCTATGATCTATCTGTATAAAGCGCTTTTGGTTTTGGTCTTTTTATGAGATCTGTTGACAATACGAAAAGCATCAAATAAAACCAGCCTTATCCTTTAAGGTGCCCTTAGCCAGACAATCCCCAAATTTCTGCACTTACTCGCCAACAGTGGAAGACTTGTTGTTTTGCCAAAAGCATTTGCTCTATTTTTCAAGCTGAAATAAAGGTTCAGCAATAAAGGATTACCAGCATAGCTTCAAAACTCACCAACTGCCACAAGTAAAAATAACAAAGCAACAGCAATGCTTTCATGATCTCACCCTTCAATTTTGGCTATTTCCTTCCTCCTTCTATTTACAGCTTGTATGCACTCTTACTTATTTGCACACTTTGTTTATTTCACCGTACAGCATCCCTCAGGTTGTGTGTGGGTACATGTTTGCCTGTGTGCATGCCTATTTTGCTCATGTGCATATGTAATAGGACGTCTGACATGATGAAAAGGGTTTCTGTCTTTTTTCTAATAGAGGCAGGAGATCATTTTGTCTTTCTCCTCCACAAGATAGAAGAGGTGTACAGAATAATGATACACAGTAAAGATTACAATCGCCCTGTGGATGCCTCTTCATTCTGTCCTGCTTGATTGATAAGGGATGTGTGTGTGTGTGTGTGTGTGTGTGTGTGTGTGTGTGTGTGTGTGTGTGTGTGTGTGTGTGTGTGTGTGAGAAAAAGAGAGTGAGAGCCAAGACAATAAAATTCTAGGGAGAAAATGGCATGGCTATTTAGTAGCTAGATGTGCATAATTATGCTGCAAATGTGTTTTGCGTACTTAAGAGTTGGCATCATAGACAATCACTTACCCTTCCATTGCATACAGAGGATGACACACACACACACACACACACACACACACACACACACACACACACACACACACACACACTAATCATGATAATAGCATTTGTTAGCAGGCCTGGTTGAAAGCCCCAGTGTTGACAAGAAAATGGTTTGCAAGAGGTTTTAGGAATCAGCCTTTATTCACTTAACAATATTAGAATTTTACAAATGAAATATGAATTCTATGCCCTGTGTCTATGTCCTGTTCCCTAATAACATTTCATGTACATGTTCTGCTCCAAGGCACACGGTTGGGAGAGATAAAGGGAGTGCTCTACCACAAGCCCTGGCTGGCTAATCAAAAGATTTAGCAGAGCACTGGAGATGGAGACTCAACACCACGTTGCACTAGTTGGAGTGGGAAAGTCTAATTATACCCTGAGGGCTGAGAGGGGCTTCCCTCTCTACCTCTCTCCCACATACTCTTATTTCTTCACAAACACACTTGGACTATTTCGGCTAACTATCACACACACACACACACACACACACACACACACACACAGCTCCACTCTTACCTCTTCACACAGGAGCCAGTTGGGCCATCAAGGCCAGGTGACAGATAAGAGGGTGGACACTCCACATCCAGGCTTATAACAACGCTGACCTTTGTAAACACAGATAATAAGTGACTCATTTGGCCCTGGGTCCCAGGACCTCTGTTGTTTAGGAAGGTTATCTCCATTTAGAAGTGGAGTCTGGACCCTGCAGGCATGTGGACAGGATGGTAAGCTTGTGTGACCTTGTTAGCCTTTGTGTATGTAAAAACCTCAAAGCTGCCTCTGGTTAAAGGTTAACACTCCGCATAATAAAACGTTTTTTGTAGTTTGTGACCTCTGACAGCATGGACCTCATCACCTGTGTAAGTGTACATAAGTATATATGTAAAGATTCTACATTCTATTCCCAAGCAAATCACAGGGTAATTGTTCTGTACTGTCTTTGACACCTAAATCAATTCAATTTAAATTCAATTTTATTCATACTGGCAATTCATTACAGAAGTTGTTTCAGGACACCCCACAGATAAAGTAGGTCTAATCTAGCATTGCCAGACCTTCCTGTGTAGGAGGGTCTGGCTAGTCCACACAGTATTCTGAGATATAGGTTGGTTGGTTTGTTTTGTGCATGGGGGATAGTTCAGGGCTTGTGTCCTTTTCCATCCATGAAGTCAGCATGTGAGGGGAGGAGCTGGAGGAATGAAGTCAGCATGTGAGCTGTAGCTAGTTTATTTAATTAAGAATAAATCAGAGAAATAGATAAATATGTAAATATTGAAAAAACAAAACACAAATGGGCACAAATAGAATGAAAGATCAAATAAAAGATAAAGCCAACATTTGTTCATGTATTGGTGGGGGGTGGGGGGGTTGCCTGGCAGTCGTGGAAATTAAAGTAGCCTACTACAAAAAGAAAAAGGAAGGTTAAAAAGTATTAAATGAACTTGATAAATAGAAGGGAACAGTACAAAAGAGCGATATATGAGGTATGTAGAGTGTAAATGGGGTCAAGGGAATGATGTTAAATGTGAAAATGTAACCGTGGGTTATGGTTATGGTTCTGGGATGGGAGAGAAACGTGTTCTGGTTTATTGGCATGTCTTTAAACCAATCACAATCATCTTGGGCGGCGCTAAGCTCTGGACAGAGCCTCTACTAAATAGTCTCAGGAAGGAACTTGTTTGGGTGGAACATGTGAAACTAAGAAAACTCAGATTGGACAGATAGTCTAGCTAGCTGTCTGGATTTACCCTGCAGAGATCTGAGGAGCAGTTAACCATAGTCCTCACAAATCCACCGGAGATTAATATTCCAACACAAAGAAAGCAGAAAGTACCAGACATTCGGCCGAATAGAAGGACATACGGGAAATTTCCGGCGGCAATGGAGCAATCCCGGAAGTGGAAGGTCATGGATATAGACTAAGTCTAGACTATACTCTATAATTAACAGAGACCTAACAATTCCCCCAAGAAAATTGCACTTAGTGGAGCAGCTGTGTGGAACAACTTCCTTTTAACAGGCACAAACCTCTAACATAACTAGGTGGGCGGCTATCTGCCTCGACCGGTTCGCCTTTGACAAAAGCCCAAATTGTAATCAATTCAAATATATCCAAAGCACATTCACTACAATTAAATGCACACAAGAAACAAAAATAATACTCAAAAGTATACTCAAACTAGACAGTATGCAGACTAAAATTGGTCGATTTTCGACCAGTGTGCTGGTAAGTGTTCTTCTTCTTCGGCATTTAACAACAGAATAGAACACTTGTAGGCGTATAAGCTGCCCCCGCCGGGTCTGAAAGAATTGCATCCCTGGTACCCTGATAAAGTACCTCTGGTACAAAAATGACTACTGTAACGTTTTCAAAATTTTGCCAATGACTTGCCCTCAGGTCGCAGATTTAGAGTACCTCGGTTCAAGACCAATAGGAGTAAAAACTCCTTTGTCCCATGTGCAATAACTCAACTTAATTTGCACATGTAATGTAGTACTTTTTTGTTTTGTTTTTAGAGATTGTTCCAGTGGTGATAAATTGCGTTGTGTGTATTACATACAGGAAACCTTTTTTGTACTCATGTCTTGTATTGTTGCCTCTATTTGTATGTTGCTTGAATGTGTTTCTTTTTTATCTTTCACTCCTGACTGCATATCAAGTTTCCCATTTGGGATAATAAAGTGAACTGAACTGAACAAGTGTCGGTTCTTGTGACATCCCTATGCACTATTGTTAAAACCCTGTCAGAAACCTGGGTACGCATATACGTACATGGTAAAGAAATGTGCTATAAATAGAAATCTGGCTGGGGAAATAAGGTTTCTCTAAACCATTAAGGAGACCAGGTTTTTAAGGATATTACTGAAATGATGTTACTGCAGAAAGCCCACAGTAACCAAGTTACTTGAGTGCATGTAAACACACTGACTCAAGAATGACCAAACTCAGTCAATGAGGCCAAATATGTGGCAGCTTTTGCACGTATGTCTGTGACCTGCTGACATTTCAGCATGTTGCTCAACTCCCCTGACATAGTTTGAGTGCAATGTTTCAATATTGGCCCTGCCCCACAAGGCAGTCTAACTCTGTTTTCGGAAGCTCTGAGTGAAATCAAGCAATCCAGATCATATCTATTTGATTTCTCACAGTCCTAATATAACCTCTTCCACATGAGGCTTTTTATTACCGCTCAGGGAGACAAGCTTTATTTGCAAGCTGTTTGCTGTAGCAAATCGTTATTGCTCCATGGCATTTCAATTGAAGAAGATATCATGTTATTGTGTCATTCACTGAGTCCCAGACGTGACTCCAATAGGAAACTAAGATATTGAAATAGGGATTTTAATAAAGGGAGCTAAAGATATGATTCTACCTGAAGAGGGTAGGAAATATCCAACAATAGCGTGAGAAGAATAGTATTCCCAAACTGATAGCTGTTAATCTTAAGTACTCAAAACATCCACATGCAGAGCTAGAGATGTTGCTGAAAGCTCACAAACACAAGCACTTTCATAACTCTCTCACAATCTTCACGTCACGCTGTGATTTTTAAATGTCTCCATGTACTGTAGTGCAACTTTGAGGTATTTGTGCATTATTTAAAGTCTCAGTTCAGTGAAATCAGTTTTATGACAAGCTGTGCCGTGTTTTGGCATCTGATAAGCCTTCAAACCAGACCCCCAGGAAGTGCACCAGGCTTTGAAGCAAATTGAAGATAAAGGCCAGTGGAATTACAAATCATGCGATGCGCTCTGGCCCAAAAAGTCTTTTTCCCGTAGACTTACATGGCGAAAGAGTAAATCAGTTGATACATTTTTTTGAGTGTCACAACTAGAGATGGTCCGATACAATATTTTACTTTCCGATACACATTCCAATTTCTGAACTTGCGTATCGGCCGACACAGAGTATCGATCCCATACCAGTGTGTCATATATTTCATTATGTTTTATCAGTTGTATACTGCTATCCCTGTATGGATGTGATAGGATTTCTATTATTGTTGTCGGCCTGGGTCAGGTTAAACTTTTTGTGAAACATGAACAAACACAGACGAATGCCATAGAACTTTCTTTTACTATCCAGTTTGACAGCGAGTCAAGAGAAAAGAACATAAATAAACTATTTTAAAGTGGATTTTCTTTAGGCTGATTTACGTGGTATCGCATCATTGCATAAACTCCAGTACTCGCCGATACCGATACCAGCATTTTAGGCAGTGTTTTGCTGTTGTATATATATTTTTTCTGTACAAGCTTCCTTTGTGTATTTGTGGCTGGCTGGTGTGTACATACATTAAGCAAGTATAGTGTGTGCCATGGCTGACATCATTACTATTCAGCTGCCTAAATATGCAATGTTAGCACCTGGACAATATTATAGAGTGAGCAACTATCACCCTTTTAGAGTACACGCATTCATTCATTTGACAAGATGTTTTTGGATTTTGACTGTCTTGGTCTATGATGAATAGGGTTGGGTAATGAAACGCGGTGCCAATAGGGCACCGGTTCCAACCTAAACGGTAGTAACGAGACCGAATAAGAACGAAAATTTCGGTGCCTTATTTCGGTGCCTGACTTTACACTACACTCAACAGCAGGTAACGCTAGCCTACCTTTAGCTAGCAGCTGGATCAAACACGGTTAAAATGCTGACAGCTAACGTTAAACAGTGTAAAGTGTGACTGTATTTCAACACCGGGACGCAACAGTCTGCTCTGCAGCGCAGCAGATGCCGACGTCGGAAAAACACAGACGGTGCGTTCACTGAAACTGGTAACCTACAGCCTCGCAGTGCATTCAAAGTTATTGTAAAATACCCTTTTCCCATCTGGTGGTTGTTTGAAGGAACCTTTTGTTTTGATGGCAATGATGTAGTCATTGATGGATTTATTTACATTTGAAACGAGTTCATTATTTTGACTGAGTAATCGCCTTTTGCAGGTCACATAAGAGTGGTGTGCTGAATGTACCACGAGGATTGTACTTAGAATTTTGAAAATTGGAAGTTTGTTTCAATAAATGTGCCAAATCGATTGAGAAAAACTGTAGTACTAGCACTTCTTGCAGTGTACGAGATATTCACTGTACAAGTTGTGATCAACTTTTTGTTTTCATTGCATTCACCATATGAAATAAACCTTTTTTCTGTAACATGCCCTGGACACTGTGTTCTGGAATTGTTGAGGTAATGTCTAATGAATGCTCTGTAGCGTTTAGTTACTGACTGGCTGGGTGTATGATCTGAAAACATTGTTTGATTTTGCCAGCAGAGTCAGGTGTTTGTGAATATAGTTTGAGCATTTGGTTTTGTGTTTACAGTTTTGAGAAAATGGGTGAGGGTTTCAAGAAATGTCTTATCAAATCGAGAAAAATTCTAAGAGCGTTCGACTGGTTGACATGATTTGGAAGCTGAAACAGTTGTGACTGAATCTCAGAAAGGTAAAGTCACACTGTACCAAAGCCTGAAGGCCACAGGGCTTATCTTTGAAAGCCTGCCTCAACTGCTGCCTTGGAAATATTTCACCAAACGTTACCGGAATGTGTCCACACTGGTCTGTTTGCTGGACACACACAGGCACTTTTCTTTATCTGCTCGCTGTCAAAATTGTTGTGGGACACCCAGCACGACAACACACGCAAGGTCACATCAGGTAAATGCAGACAAATAGACAGACTCTTTTGCCATCCATCTGACAAACATGCACACACCTGCACGCACATAAACACACACACACACACACACGCACGCACGCACGCACGCACGCACACACACACACACACACACACACACACACACACACACACACACACACACACACACACACACACACACCTTATCTTCGCAGTGGGAGGTGTTTTTGAAGCTGTGACAAACTGTCCAGCCAGCTAAGGCTATCCATGGAGAGCTTTTCTGTTCTGTTGTTTGATGCTGTTTTAGTAATTAACTCAGACAAAAGCTCCAGCAGCTCCCTTCTGATGTGCACTCAACACACATGCGCGCGCGCACACACACACACACACACACACACACACACACACAGACACACACAGACACACACACATTCCACATCTATCCTCCCTGATAAACAGGTAGGCTGGGGACATGCAGAATGTGTCGACAGCATGAACAGCTTCATGTAGAAATAGTTTCAAAGTGAGGAATGTGGGAATCTTTGTTTTCGGATGTGTTGAAGAACGAGAGGTTTGAACTCAACTTATGGCATCAAATACTAAACATTTGCCTCACATCCTTCTACAGATCCTGAAACACAAGACTCGTACATCAATAAGTGGGAGTTCCCTGCAATGTAAATATGCCAGTACATAATAATTCAGTGTAAACTGTTAAAAGCAGCTCTGGTACAGTGAGAAACTGCAAAAAATGAGATGCTGTGAGTAAGAAAATCTCTGACTGGAGCTTTTGCCCTACAGACAGGAGTTTTCCGCTATGTTTGCATTCCTCCTGCTTTAAGCATAATTCATTTTACATTTGCCAAAATGGTTTTAGTGGCGAAAGCAGATTTTAAAGGGGAATTCCAATTTGGTACTGAACTCTCATAAAGCTGGGGGACAGATTAAAAAACAATGGTCAAAATCAAAGCAGCAGAGGCAGAGATGTCCTGACTTTATGTCCATATGATATGGGCCATGTTTCAGAAATTCTGGATCCTACATTTCCCATAATGCAACGGGACAGTGTATTTCAATAGACCTTCCCTGCCTCCTAAGCGGCCTACATTGTTGTCCCGGATTAGTTGACTTTACTAGAAATGTGCGTGGAAACCCGTTGCCTTAAACCGTTTAAGTTTTTAGACAAGGTGAAACTTAACAGGTGAAGTTGTATTAGCACAGACTGGTGGTTTGATGCAGTAGACAAATCAAGTTCATATAAGTAGTCATTACTAAAAATCATTAGTAAACATATGTTACTTAAAATGTAATAAATATTAGGCTCTACTTATCAAAACTAAAGCATGAACTCAAACTTATAAACATGTTTTTTTCTTTATAACAGTATAGTGTTAAGAAGAATGTATTCAATACATTCATTCCAGTAAAACAGAAAGGATGACAATGCATAGATTGTAATTTCCAACATGCTCTGCATGGGCTGTTCAGAACATATATTTTTCCCATGAGCCTTTGCACCGCTTTTAGCACGGAACAGTCAAATGGACCCGCCCCTCCCATACAGAAACTTAACATCCTTAGTTATCTTTACTTAATATGATCTGTGCACTGCATACTTAAGATGATTATTACAAACAACTAATGTGATTTAGTAATGCCTATGCTTTTTAACAAAACATGAAAGAACAAGTAGTGACCACTAAAAGGTTTAATTACAACTAAATCTGGGTTTACGGTGTATTCTTTCAAACCCTACACCTCCACTTTGTAATGCAATTCAATTCCATTTCAATTCCATTTTATTTATAGTATCAAATCATAACAAGAGTTATCTCAAGACACTTAGACAAGATAGAGTAGGTCTAGACCACACTCTATAATTTACAAAGACTCAACAATTCTCTCTAAAGAGCAAGCATTCAGTGCAACTGCCGGTTCGGGGTGTGATGAACAGTGGCCATTATAGTCACGATAAAGATAATGTAACTATGACTAGAAATAGTAGTAGTAGTAGTAGTAGTAGTAATTGTAGTAGTAGTAGTAGTAGAAGTAATGCAGGCTTTCCGTTAAACATTTAAAGCTTTGAGATTCCCCTGATGACATCATCCGGGTTACTTTTCAAACTTAAGAGAGTTTCCTCCAGAGCCACCGCTGTACAAAATTTTGTTAACAGGAGTAGTACTCCTCGTGACAAGCAAACTGAACCTCATATAGTGAAGTCCCCTCTTTGAAAAGTAAAAATTTCAACTAACTATGTGGACTTCTGGGCATCTGCAGTAATTCAAATGTTGATGTTCTTGGGGTTCAAAGGTCACATCTGACATTAGAAACAGCAGTTGAGAAAACAATTTCACCTCGAGGTCAATAGAAGCTGTTCTGGGCTCTCGATCATATCACATGATCAGCAGATGTACTTTGCCCAGTTTACAAAGTGTGGAAGTTCAAATTGCCTTTTTTTCTAAGCCCCTTAACTGTGAACTTTAAACACCAGCTTTTAAAGTTGTCTCACATATTTCTGATAAAGAATTTGGTCGGTAATTCACCATGATCAATGGTAATCTAACTTCATGCTGTGCACACGGCGCGAGTAGGACACAGTAAAGCGAGTTGGTTAGCTTGCTGAGGAGTTGAAGGTGTGCAGCTCTTCATTTAACAGCTGAATGTGGCTGCTCCTTCTTGTTCCGTTCCGTTACTCCATGCAAAACTTTACGCAGATGAAAAATGCAGAAAATTACTGTTGTTTTGAAGAGGCATGATGAGTGACTGCAGTCAGCGCTAACCTCTGTGTACTAAAGATCTTATTTTGGCACTTGCTTTCCACACCTACCTCACTTCCTGTACCTCACTTCCTTTCCTCCTCTGTCTTCACCAATGATTGGCTTTTGTTTCCACCCTAATTACCTGATTGGGTTCACCTGGTCACTCCTTATTTAAAGGACAATTCCGGCGCAAAACAAACCTAGGGGTTAATAACAGATGTGTACCCACTCTGTCGCTCTCTGGGACATGTTTTCATGCTAATCGAATGTGTTTGTAGCTTGAAACAAGCTAGCGCGGACCGCGATTAGCTTACAACGCTAGTATTCGGGGCACAGGGAAAGTAAAAACAAATACCTATTTATGCCACTAAAACGGCTCAAAATATCACCAAACTTCAACTGTAGCACAATGAGGGTCCCTAAATGTTAACCGAAGCATTGAGAACATTGTAAGTGTACAGACAGTTTATTAAAAAGATAGATTATAAAGACAGTCGCGTTCTCGTATACAGGCGGCCGCCGTCTTGGGAGCTACTGTCTTTCTAAACTAGCAGCGACACGTAAACTCGTACTTTTCAAACTTCAAACCAGAGCGCTGTGTTGTATTTATTCAAGCCTGTTTCTTGTATTGAGTGCTTTTTGAAATAGGCGAGCTGTGTTTTCATGTTTGGAGGGAGGGTTTTTCCATGTATGGCAAATAACTAAATATGTCTCTCATGTGGTGATACTGTGTTTGAGGAAGGCGTATCTCGATCCACGCTGTTTGATTTAGCTTTTATAACATCTATTGTCCTCTGGTTTAACATCTTACCCTCTATATTTATAGGGGGATTTATATGTTTATATTCAAAGGTCAAAAGAAAAATGAACCATTTCTTCTTCACAATAAACATCACCTTTTGTGGGTACATCAACCGTCAAATTGTGTAACTGAATGTGGGAAGCAGCAACGAAGCCCTTTGAATCCTGGATTAAACAAGCAATAAAAGATCCAAGTATGTGCCGGATTTCCACAAACGTCTTATTGAATCATCCAATATCCGAGATAAACCCCCCAAAACCCACCTGGCACTCTCAGCTGGACTTCAAAATGCCCTCTCTAATGAAAAACCTTCACCCACATTGAAAACCCAAATAGATCCTAAGCATTGCATTGACTAGCCGAGCCAAGTAAAACATTCCACGTGTATTGGTATCAGAGGGGCTTTGGGAGAGTTGTGGGTTCCGCGAGGCAGCCTGTCGAAGCCATTTCCAAAGCAGCATCATATCTAAGTGAGGTCATTCTGTTGAATCGCCCCCTGAAGCGAATTGCCTAAAAGTCCCCTAATAACTTTATTACCATATACAGTATATCAAGGCCAGTGCTTGGTCTTGCTCGAATTTGTGGGAGACTTGGAAGCCATCTGTGAGCTGCTGTGCTGCACTTCCATTCTCTCCTCCTTCGTTTGACCTACAGTCATCGCCGGCTTGTTTCCTTTTTTCTCTCCTCTTTGTTTCCCTGCCTGTCTTCATTAAACTTGTCAAGATCCTGCTGCATCTATGCCAGCCCTGTATTGTGCTCTGCTGTTCTCATCACTGTGCCCTTCAGTTGCCTGGAAACTGAGTTTGACGAAGACAAGTGAAGAGAACACCTTCTGACACAAAGTAAACCTTGTTATATAAAGTATATGCAAAGTTTTTGAATGAAAGTGAGGCTCAATTAAGGGGAACTGTTGGGTAGATCAACATTTCCTTCGCAGTAGGGCAGCATTGGTGTGTCTGTGTCCTCTGCAATTAGGTCTGCAGCTGATATACTGTATGACTCCAGAGAACTGGGTAGTTAATATCCTTGATGTCTAAGGCAACCAGGGACACTTGGATCCTGACATTTGTAATGAAAATTAGGACAATGTAGACATTAATCTACCCTACATGGCTGAAGATACAAGTCTGTTTTATGATGTGACAATGCTATAGTTAGTTGTTTTTTTTTAGATTTAGGCAAAGAAACAACATGGTTAGGTTTAGGGAAAGATCATGGTTTGGGTTAAGACAATTATTTAGTTATACGAGTACTTCACCCTAAAAATGATCATCTGTTTATATTAGAGATGTTCCAATACTGCCTAAAACGCTGGTATCGGTATCGGGAAGTACTGGAGTTTATGCACCGATCCGATACCACGTAATAAAGCCCTAAAGAAAATCTACGTTAAAGTAGTTTATTTATGTTCTTTTTCAGTTATAACTGACTGTCAAACTGGATAATAGAAGGAAGTTCTGTGGCGTTCATTGTTTGTGTTTGTTCGTGTTTCACAAAGAGTTTAACCTGAGCCAGGCTGACAACAAAGACAGAAATCATATCACATCCATACAGGGATACTAGTATACAGATGTTAAAACATAATAAAATATATGACACACTGGTATCGGATCTGTACTCGGTAT
Source organism: Sander lucioperca (assembly GCF_008315115.2). Classification (NCBI taxonomy): domain Eukaryota; kingdom Metazoa; phylum Chordata; class Actinopteri; order Perciformes; family Percidae; genus Sander; species Sander lucioperca. Next base: position 2,623,015 of record NC_050195.1, on the reverse strand, counting down.
CGGCCGATACACAAGTTCAGGTATCAGAATCGGTATCGGGAAGCAAAAAATGGTATCGGGCCATCTCTAGTTTATATATTACACACCCCGTGTTACCTTGAATTCTTGAGGAAAAAATAGTTTTTGTCGCATGCCATTGAACGAAAAAAAATCCCAAAACTGAGAATATTCTTGATAATTTGAAGTAAAGTTCTTTGTTCTTTGTTCTTCCTTTGTTCACTGTGGAGGCATGCAAGATTTCAAGGTAAAATGGGACAATATACAAATGATCATTATAAAGCCGCCTACACATGATAAGCCATTATGGAGTGGCATTTTTTCCCTCAACAAATCCATAAGTAAATATAATAACAACAATAATAATAATGCAAATAATAACATTGATTGTGATGTGACTTCTGCTATAAGAAGAGGTGCTGGTGTTTTGGTGGTGGTATTGTGACGGCCTAAATCCCAATCCAACATCAAACCACATGCATGTGTGTGCTTCAACGAGCTGAGGACTGATTATGTATTTATGCCTCACTTTCGGACTGTATCAAGAGCTATACATCACCTAGTCTATATCCACGACGTTCCACATCCGGGATTGCTCCGTTGCCGCCTGCTCCTCAGATCTCTGCAGGGTGAATCCAGACAGCTAGCTAGAATATCTGTCCAATCTGAGTTTTCTGTTGCACGACTAAAACTACTTCTGAACGTACACATGTTCCACCGAAACAAGTTCCTTCCCGTGACTATTTTTGCGGCACCGTGGCTCTGCTCGGTGCTTAGCTCCGCCCATGACGATTGTGATTGGTTTAAAGAAATGCCAAATAAACCACAGCATGATCCATTTTGACAAAACACATCTGCTGACACTTCGTTAAAGGACCAGTGGGTAGAATTTTGTGGCATCAAGGGGTGAGGTTGCCAATTGCAACCAATTGAATACCCCTTCTCTCACCCCTTTCTTTTGTACATTGAATAATTAAATCATTTATCTTTAATATACAGACTGTCCTCCCCAAAAAATGTCTGTATAGCAGCTTATTAGGACCCATATTTACGCTTAATGTTAGGCAGTGACCTATGCCTTACCTGTACAGTAGTAATTATGACCGGAGCAAAGGCGGAAGTCAGCTGACATAGTCAGGTGACGAAGTATAAAGAGTGACAAAGTCAAACAAACATAGGCCTTTTACCCAGGAGACTGCTGTTCGAGTCCCGTATGAAACCAAAAGTCACCGTTGACTTATTTTAACTGACGTACGTAAGTTAACTTGCGTCAATTACTTAACTTACATACGTAACTGAAATTTTGTAACAATCATACTTATTGTAACTCAATCCATGATCTTTTCCTAAACCTAACCAAGTAGTTTGGTTTCAATTCACAATGAACCATTTTAAAATGTGTTGTTTCACGTGTTTAAAACTGTGAACATTGTTATTATTATTATCATTATTATTATTATTATTATTATTATAGATGCAGTTGTCAGATGAGAAGCATTATGTAGAGGACAGGCAGGATTCCCTGCCCTTCACATGAGGCAGCCCTCCATCAGTTCATCAACACATACAGCCGCCTGCTGTATGTGTTGACTTTTCAAAGCAGTGACGGAACGACATATACAATGTCATCAGTCCTATTTGTCACCCCGCTGCCCATTGTATCTTGTCGATGCGATGTGCCGTCAGTTTTTTTTTTAAAAACCCAAACAAGGGGCGGCTGATCCGTGCATCACTGCCACGCAGCGGCTGACATTAAATCGATATGGGGGGTCATGTATTTGTGGGTCGCACCGTGGCCACAGAGCTAATGACAAAACAAGACAAATTAAGTGTCTGCTTAGGCGCACTTCCTCAGCTTGACAAGATGACGGGGAAAGTAATGGGGAAAGATGTGAAGAGAAGACAAGCAACCATGCAACTGAAAACACGTCATTGTATAAGACTCATTTGGAGAGCTGTTGGACATGCTGCACACAGTGTGATGTGACGCTGATTACCACCCGCATGTCGTGACAAGATAACCTCTGTCCGTATGTGTCATGCTGTATGTATATGTGTATTTGTGTGTGCGGTTTGCCTCAAGGGACCATTGTAAGGCTGTGGAGGTGGCACAGTTGGAGAAGCACAGACCAGTCCTGATAAAACAGACAGAGGCATATCACTACATCAGACGCCGGCAGTGAAACAAATGGGGTCATAGAAGGCCATAAACATCACAATGTCAGTCTCAGTCTGCTGGTGGTATGACCGTTAGTCTTGCAGAAACAGGGGAGCTGATAACCTAACAGCTGAGCTCTGACACACTATTGCAAAAACAAACAGAATAGTAGCTCATAGTCTGGCGTATGAGTCACATCAGTGAATTTACAGAGCCTGAAATAATTGTTTCCAAAATGAAAGTAACAATAATACAATGTGTTGGGAGCAAGTGTGTTGTTCTCACGCCAGTCCTCTGTTTTTAAAGCGTTTGCTGAAACCTTGTGGCGATTACACCCAGCCATATGTCTAGTCTGTGAGCGCTGTAGCTTCGCAGCCATCCAATCCATTCGGCCTTTTAAAAACAGCCACTCTCATCAAACGCTTTATAATTAACCATAAAATATGACTGGAGGAAGTGTGGTGAGCTGTCGCGTTTGTCCTCTGTCCAAAAAATGAGCCTGGCTTCCTCTTGTAGGATGATTTCACGAGTCTTTATAGCAAATTAAAACAGAGTAGTGTGACTGTGTTTATTTTCTCTACATATCTGGTAGTCAAAAATGTAAATAATTGAAACAAGGTACTGGTAAAACCCTGTCATCTACCACCAGACAGATGATACGTGTGTTTGTGTTTTTAACCCACCCTCGCCAGCCCTCTTGCTATCTTGAGAATCATGTCAGAAAAAGTGAAAAGACCATAATGGAGCTACTTAATAACCGGTTTGACAGGCGTTGGAGGCCTGCACCAATAAACATGTACTTCTCCAGGCTCAGTGCTCAGAAAGCTGATGTTCACTGGGGACCAGGTTGGTTTTCTTTTTGATAACAGTTTTTTGTTTGAAAAAGCCACTAAATCTGTGAAAGCTGTGGAACTGGAAGTTTCTGTATACCCAAGTTTCTCACTGTCTACTTCTCTCTCTGTTTGTCTCCCTGTGTCCCTTTATCTCCCGCTCTCTGCCCAACTTCATCCCTCTCTCTCTCTCTCTCTCTCTCTCTCTCTCTCATTTTGCAGAGCAAACAATGCCAAGAGCAACATACAGAATGTATAGAATGTAAATGGGAAAAAGAACATGGGAATACCAATTTTAAAAAAGTGTTGCTACCACCCACAGTACAGTCCACTCTGCATTATTAGAAGTTACATTTTTGTAACTTATTTTTACATATTTGGTGCAAATGTGTAAATGCTAAACAGGAGACAACTGTTCAGCCGAAGTTCAGTAGTCAAAGCAGTTACGTTTACCTGACCCTACAAAACCTCTACAGTGTGTGTGTGTGTGTGTGTGTGTGTGTGTGTGTGTGTGTTTGTGTGTGTGTTTTCATTGTAATTACATGTCACCCAGTTCAACAGTGTGGCTCATTGATGTGTTTTTAATAGTTAATGGCACAGATTAATAAGATATATCAGGCTTGAGATACACACACATACACATACACTCCTAAATTACCAACAGTGGACTATCGGGCTACACCGACCAAGTGTGTACATTTCTGGTAATTTACACACACACACACACACACACACACACACACACACACACACACACACACACACACACACTGTAGAGGTTTTGTAGGTCAGGTAAACGTAACTGCTACCGAACTTCGGCTGAACAGTTGTCTATCTCCTGCAAATGTGCTTTTTATTTTTTAGAAATTGACACACACATACACAACCACAACCACACACACACACACACACACACACACACACATTACTTGTTAGTAGATACATTCATTGGCTTGTCCTTTCATGGGATGTGTTGACAATAAGAAAAATATAGAATATCACCAGCCTCATCCTTTAAAGGTGCACTATGAGTTCCTGCATGGTTTCAGCGAGATTTCATTTTAGTCTCAAATCGTAGTCATCTCTCCTTGATCCGCTAGCTGCCTGCCCACTGAACACACTGTGAAAAAGCCCGGTCTCGGGAGACTACACAGGGGTCGTAAACGTCAAACTAACACTAGAGGCACAGGCTGTGCACCAAAATACAACAAACCACGTTCCAGCCAATCACTGACAAGATGTTTGGGGGAGGGGGTGGGGGTTAGTGACAGTTAGTCAGTTAGTCATGACAGTTACGGAAACATGGGGGGAGGGGCGAGCTTGCTCTGTTTTGTTTGGTATTTACTTGGAACGTCAACAGAAGTGACGTCATGCAAGAACTCATAGTGCACCTTTAAAGTATTTTAAAGGTGCACTATGAAGGCAAGGTTTGAATAGTACTGACTATTCTGCAGCATCATTTTGTTTAATTGATATGCATCTTTTATTGTACACACAGATGTGATTACAGTATATTCCTCTGATTCACTTTCTCATTCTCTCTACTTGACTCCCCTGCTCTATTTCTCTGTCTGCATCCAATTACATTTTTCTCTCTCCCTGTCAACCTCCATTTCTCTCTACCTCTCTTACTGTCTGCATCCAACTCCAAATCTCTCTATTTCTCCTTCCCACTCTCTCCATTTCTCTCTCTGCTGAACACAAATTCTCCCTTCATCCCTCTCTCTCTCTCTCTCTCTCTCTCTCTCTCTCTCTATCTCTCTCCATCCAATTCCATTTCTCACTCTTGATTTATACACATTTCTCACTCACTGTCCCTTTTCTCTGCATCTGACTGCAAATATTTCTATCCTTTTTTTTTTCTTTCCCATCCTGCCTCTATTTGTCTATGCCTGTCTCTTCCTCCTCTCCGTCTCTGTCCAGGCTGCATCACTTTCTCTTGCTGTCTGTCTCTATTTGTCTCAGTGGACATGTTGGTTTCTCTGAGGGCTGCACACCGACATGGTGAAATGGAGGTAGTTAGTTCCTGCAGCGACGGCGGCACTTTGCAGTGAGGATAACAACTTCAGATATTGACGGGGAGGAGGAAGTTGACTTCAGGGGTCACTGTGAGCAGGCAAGAAGTAGAGGTGAAGCTTTAACATGCTGCACACATCAGCTGTAGGTTTCCTTAAGGCATATGGTTTGTTTCAACTTGGATCTTACATTATTTTCATAGTTTGTATCAGGGTTTATTTTTGGGAATGTTGCCATGTTCACAGATCATGACTATTAAAGCTTTATTTATACCTCTGTGTTAAAGGGATAGTTTGGATATTTTAAAGTGGGGTTGTATAAGGTATCCATAGTCAGTGTATTATCTACAGATGGCAGACGGCACGTCCCAGTTTGTAAAAGTAGACAACAGTAGAGACACAGAAGCTAAGCAACATGCTGCTGTTGACAGGGCCAGCATGGGTAGCGGCAAAACCTATTTTAGCCATCAGAAAAAAAGGCCCACCTTAAAAAATTTATATCAGTTTAAGGTGTCTATATGCACGATCTTCCACTTCCAGAATTGCTCCGTTCCCGCCGGAAATTCCGCCGTATGTCCTTTTCGGCCAGATATCCGCTACCTTCCTCTTTCTTTGTGTTGGAATTTTAAACTCCGGTGGATTTCTAAGGACTATGGTTAACTGCTCCTCAGATCTCTGCAGGGTAAATCCAGACAGCTAGCTAGACTATCTGTCCAATCTGAGTTTTCTGTTGCACGACTAAAACAACTTTTGAACGTACACATGTTCCACCAAAATAAGTTCCTTACCGAGGCTATTTTTGCAGCAGAACTCTTTCTTTTTTCCACTCCCATTAATCATCTCACGACCCCTCAAATTCATCTGGTGACCCTTGGGAGGGGCCCAAACCCTAGGTTGGGATCCAGTGGATTAAACTAGTACTAGTACTAAACTGTACATAAAGTAGTTTAAACTAGCTCCACCTTGAGCGGCTACAGTACTAACAGTAATATGCTGCATACACATTGATACATAGTAGTATAACCAATCTAATAATGTTGTATTTCATAATACAACAAGGATGAAACTAGTACTTCTCCTTTGATACTTTAAGTACATTTTACTGCCAAATTGTGAAAATTTTTTTAATGCACTTTTACTTTTAATGGAGTATTTTTATATTGTTGTATTTGTACCGTTACTTAAAGGATTTAAGTACTTCCTTACCGGACTAAACCTTACCATAGCCTGCTTTGGGCCAGTGAATCAGCCCAATGAACTGGGACCAATTCTGGTGCATCGTCCATCATTGTGTCTGGCAACAGGCATGTTGGATTTCGGCTACCATTGGGCTGAGTAATTTTGACTCCCTGGGAGGCAATTAGCAGCCCAGTCTCACACCCCCCCCCCTCCAAAAAAAAGAAAAAAATATCCTGTCCTGCGAAATCCAGAGAGAAAGACTCCCGAATCCCGTCCCGCTCCCGTTTCGTTCCCTATGTTGCCTATCAGACTCTGTTGCCCCACTGTAGCATGTTTGGTTAATTGCGGTCAAATCACTGAGGTTGCCTCGTAAATTTAGGCTACACTATACATGCATTACCTGCAGGCCTAGGCCATTTCATTACGTAATTCCTAAGAGAGATCTCACACTCAAAACACACACATTTAGCTTCTTTCCAGAATCCATTTTGCCGACTCTCTCGGTGTAGTCGCTGCCGCTGATTGATTGGCTTGTGAACATGGCAGCTGCTTTGTCTTGCACTGATAGGCTACTCTGATTGGCTACTGGTAGCCGCCAATCAACAAACGTATTGTGAGTTGTAAGTGGTTCTCTTTTCTAAAACAAAATGCCTCATAATCTTTGGGCGCACTCACTGCATTGCAGCGTAATTTTTTTATTTAATCTCCGGCTCCGTCCCGCTCCTGCCCGCTCCCATTGAGTTCTACGCTCTATTCCGTCCCTATCACGTTACCAACAATGAAATTGACTCCTGTACCGGAATACAATAATGACCCGCGGGAGTCCTGAACAATTGTCACCCTCTAGTGGCAATGACAATAAAAACTACAGCTCTGAACCAAGAAACTAGAAAAGGACATCATAGTCATTGTAAAGACTAAAATATGTCACAGCCCACAGGTGAGTTTTTCTTTGTTAAATGTAATTTACCAGTCTACAGAGAAGAAGGAACGGTATCCATAACTGAACTATATCCCTGTCACTATTGCTACACCGTAGAATCTCATTTAGCTGTGCTGAGGAGACTGGAGAGCCTATTAGCTTTTAGCTTCTTTTTTTGAGTGGATGCCAGATTCATTTAGAAAACGTAATTAAATAGAAAAGCTTGAGGATGATGATACATCCTGAGCAGCATGGGAGTTGAAGTGTAGTGCATCAGCTGCTGGAGGAATTTCAGTCTTATTGACAAATAAATCCTGTACTCTGATTGCATTTTCGTGGCATTTAAATGTTGTACCTTCATGCATTTACTACGGGTGTCAGTATGTTTGTGTCACAACTCACAGAAAGAAAAAAACCCTCAGTAAATACATCGGATGTAAAAAAAAAAAAAAAAAAAAAAAAAAGTCCCCTCGCTTGTTCTGCTTTCTGAGGAAAAACTCCTTTTTACTGATTGTTACCAACTTTGATTGAGTTGATAAATGTGGTCTGGTGAGTGTGTTTCTGTGTGAATGAGATATTGTAGAGCAACTACAACTTTCTGTCCAAGTTTGGTCTGAATCAAGAGCTTTTTTTCTATGATCTCAGTGGTTCAGCCTTGGAAGCCAGTCAAGTCTTCTGTAAATAATCCAAGACTGAATCACCAGATCTGTCACATGATACAGTGTTTTGTCAGCAGCAGCTTCATGACAACAGTCAGACCTTGTGACAAAGACAGAAATACATGAGACACACACCAAGATGTTAAAATAGCCACATTACAAATAAAATGTCAGCATGACAGCACAAATACTGTATGTCCACTCACACAAGCTCACACAGTAAGACTGATAAGGTACCTCCCAACCCTCCAGCAAAACACACACACACACACACACACACACACATGAACAAAGTCCAGCGTCTCATCTTCCTCAATAGCCCATCTCACTGTTTCAGCTAATCTTTACCATCACAGGCCGGGCCGCCATTGTTGGGATTTCCTCTTCTTAATTACCAGGAAACTGGGCTTTGTGCTTACTGTGCGGCTGTGTCAGGCTCCATTTCTAACCCTGTTGTGTATCTTTAACCCCCCTGTGAGGCTGGATGGCCAGAGGGCCAGCTAGGTTTACCACCTGTTGTGGCAATTACTAACTGAACAAAGCATTGAAGGCAAGGAGGGGTTTTATTTTACCTGTCAGTGCTTTTTTATTTTAAGGAAATAGTCATCATCATCAGAAGGCAAACTACCACCACTATTATTCAATACGAGCAATTAAGCTGCTGTAGATTTTTATGTCATGAAATACAAACTACATAACCAGCATGGAACAAGTACTTGACCTCGGGTCAATTTGGACCCATTTTCATAAAGTGTCTATATCAGAAATTTGGGTTTCTTTCAACCAAACTGTCAATAACGTGGATGGATCCATACCATGCTCTACACATAAACTACTACTGTGGGTTTTTTTTTCAATTTTATAGTATTTGAAGAAAAACTGATAAAAGAAAGTTGAACAACGTGATGAAAAAAATTACAAAAATGTCAAAGAAACTTCAAGGCGCAGAAAAAAAAATCAACAAAACGTTGGGAAAAGGGACTAAAATGTCGTCAAAGCTTCAGAAACATCGGAAAATGACAAAAACCTCGAAAAAAAAGTGACAAAAACATCAGAAAAAGTGACAAAAAAACTTGGATGAAAGCCTCAAAAACATCGGGAAAAGACAAAAACATCGGAAAAAGCTAAATCAGCCAAGGTCCCCAGATGATACTAATCCTGTGTGAATAGGGCTTATCTTCATCAAACCAGCAAAACTGTTCAAGTGCTACATTTTAGAAACAAGTTGAAACCTTGCTAGTTGTTTATCTGGGTTCAAAGCAGAAGGAAATACAACCAATTCAAAGAGAATAATTCATGAATACATACATTTTCATACGTAATGTTGTATGATAATGACTTTTATTCTCATCTCTTGTTTTCTGTTGCCATTAGGCAAAGTGCCCAGAGACTCATCACTGTCCACCAGTTGCCCCAATTATCCAGTTTCCCATCAGTGAATGTATACAAAAGTCAAGCTGATGCGGTTTCTTTTGCTTTGAACCTCGATGAAGACCTTTCAAAAGTCATGTTAATGGTATGGCCCCATTTACAATGAAAAAGCATAAAGGCTATTTATCATAACTTTCACTTTGCGCCTGTGTGTGCAAGGGCCTGACGTTCTTCTTGTTGTCTTCAAGAGCAGCACAATTTGTTTCTCGAGTGCATCCTAAAGGCAGTCCACACAGAAAGTGTTTTTGAAGTAAGTCACCCTCCCATCTCATGGAAGAGATACACTTCTGTTATATTAAATGTAACAATCCAAACAGGCTGCGAGACACGCACAAGCGTTGTGTGCCACCGTGGGGAACCCAGTGATGCCACACTGCTCTGGGCAGACTGTTACTCGCTGCTCACGTCTGGCTTTTGATGTGGAATCCCAGGTAGACTCACTCCTTGAACTCAACATTGTTCTTCTGGACAGCATTTGAATTCAACTAGAGTTTTGATTCATATCCATAACCACAATCTTTTATTTAAGCTTGACCGTACATTATTTCCTTACACCCCTATTGTAGAATTTGAAAATGTTGGCACTGAATGTTAAAAACTTTGTCACTGAATATATTTTGAGGTTTTGCAGAATCGTCCAATATCAACACTCTTGTACGGGGATAGGGTTGCTTTTATTATAATTTGCTATTTAATATACACAGTAGGAAGTTATGTCAGCTACAAAAGTGTAGATAAACGGAGTGAAGGAGAGTTCCCTTCCCACTACATGTCGGCCTTTATCTGAAGGACACACCTTCACAATGGAGAAACTGTATGAATAAGGTTTCTTTGAAGAACTTGGGCAGACTTTGAGTATATATATCAGCCGTCGTACTGTATGGATCTGTATGTATAGACCCCCCTGAGAGCAGAGGGTTTCTAAGGTGATTTTAGTGAGGGTAATCTTTCATAATTCAAGTCTGGTGGTTTCACCGGAAATCAAATCAGCTCCCCAGCCTGTGAGCTGAGGAGGCAATATCCCAGTGCAATTCTTCATTGACCTACATAGCATTTCTCCCTGACAGTTCCTTCTCGCTCTACACATCCCTCCCTTCCCCTCCATTGCCCTGATCTCTAGGGCTTCTCCCTGTGCGTTTGATGATGAGCAGCACAATATTCATCATCTCCGAAGTGGAGAATAAAAAAAAAAAAACAAGTGGAGAATAGAACATTAACCCGAAAAGAAGAGAAAAAAACATATCTGTACCAAAAATTGGAATTTCTGCCAGGCGGTTCGCTCCCTGGCTTTCCAGAAATGTAATTAAGCATCCGAGGCAATCGCAAATCGCCGTGGATCCCAAAAAAAAAAAAAAAAGATCGCTTGATTAGGTATCGAGAATTGGGTAATTTCCATCAGTGATGATATGAAATTGGGGTGCTGCAAGAGTGAGTTGAATATGTGTGTGTGTGTGTGTGTGTGTGTGTGTGTGTGTGTGCGTGCGTGTGTGTGTATGTGAACTCAGGGCACACACACACACCCATTTGCTGTTAAATGCTGTCACATGTGCAGACACTCATACAGACCCGCATGCACACCCAGAGACAGGCAGTAGGCTGCCTCATCATTAATTCAGGAGCCATCATTCTCACCCTCCTTCTGCCCCTGAGAAGCTCTCGATGCTTCCCGGCAACATTATGCATATTTATTCATACATCCTCCCCGCTTCACTAAATGTCACTGTAAATGTTTCTACTTCTAATGAAGCTATTTCTTTATGTTTTTTGTTCGATTCGCTCTACCCCGCCCTCATCCTCCTCTTCTTTTGTGTTACCCCCCTGCATCTGTTTGAATGAGGAATAATCCTGAAAACGTTTCAGGTTCGTTGTTCTTTCTCTATTACCATAATGTCTCTAAACTTCAGAAGCACTTTATTCAGCCCTCTGCTAATTCCGTTCACACTTAGTTTCACCTCAGCCAAATGTCTCGGAGGAGAAACGCTGCCTTTGTAGCAATTACTCCAGACCTTGATCTGACTGAACCCCCCCCCCACCACCACCACCACCCGTAAGAGTCAGCGGTGCAGGGACTTTTCAGGGTCTCCTCTGTTTCTTCACCCACAGCCTCAGAAAGTGAATGTAAGAGAGCTAGCTCACTTTGGCTTCTGTTTGTCTCTCTCTCTCTCCGCTTTGTTTTCAATTCAATTCAATTCAATTTTATTTATAGTATCAAATCATAACAAGAGTTATCTCGAGACACTTTACAGATAGAGTAGGTCTAGACCACACTCTATGAAGCCCCAACAATTCCAATAGTTCCCCCAATTCCATTCACCTTCCTCTCTCTCCCTGCTTCACCTCACTGTCTCACACAAACACGCACATATGCATTCCGCATTCCTGCGAACAAAAAGGGCCCCGATTACAACACATTGACAGAGTTTGAAGGTGTGCCGTTTGTGCCAGCAAAGCCTGTTCAAGAGGACGTGAAACATTCTTGGGCTTGTAATTATCAACAGCTGCAGATGTTGTGAAACAGGTACAGCGGATTCTATAGCACGAGAGCTTACAGCACCCATTCACATGCACAATAACCTTTCAGCCTGTAGCTGTCTTTCACTGCGGTTGTCATGGAGGAGAAACTGGAACACAGTATGATTAGTAGGTAACGAGGTCTTGTAAAAATGTTCATGGTCTGCACCTCTAATCCACGTTGTAATGCAATGGAACGGGAGCATGCATTTAAATATTCCTGCTGGTGGAGGAAATACCATATCTGTCATCTCATTCGGAACTTAAAAGTCCACAGTGTGCGCCATAGCGATGTCCCTGATGCACTCTGGGACAGTCAGAGTACTTTTTGTTTTCAAAGAGGAAACTCTGCCAAGATGGATATGGTGTAGTTGATATCAAAAGGTTGGGGTTTTTTAGTGCATAAATCCAAGAGATTAAAGTGTCCATAATGACAGCAGCAAGCAAGATCCAGTGTCTGGCTGAGATCAGTGCAACATACATTGGATGATGTGACATCAGGACTGGCATCCTGCACCCAGTCATTTGAGGCAGCAGGGCTGAAAATATCAGACCTTGCTGTGCAGCTGCAAGCGGAAAATGGACGGAATCTCTTAATGGGTGGCCCAGCGTATTCTGTGAGGCTGCTAGCTGGTTTGATTCTTCTAACCAGTAAACTGTTTTGGGTACTGTTATGAACTATAAGCCTGTAAGGCTAGCCAGGATAGTGATTAGTCCAGTTGTGATGGGTGCTAATATACTGTAGCTTTAGCAGGGGTCTTCAATGTTTTTTTAAACCACGGACCCCTTAAAGCGTTACTCTCGCCAAAATGCAACCTAGGGTGTTTTTGTGAATGTACCTGAGTCAAACTTTAGTTTTAAAGCATAATTAGGATGGAAGCCCCACTTTTAAGATTTACCGTATTCTCGTTTTTCGGTCAAATGGCCTTTTGAATGGGAGTGCTAGGGGCACTTCTATGATAGCATCAAAATTTTTAAAAAACTAAGAAGGCTCGACACAACATGAAACTTAGTATCACCAGGGGCTCTACACATGAACTCCAGCATCGACAACATTGTTTGTGTACACAGAGTTTACTAAAAAGAAAGGTTTTCAATGACTTACTTTAGCAGTTGTTGTTGTTTCCTGGGCGCTACCATCTCCAAATGCAACGTAATGGGGAGGAAAGTAAAGATAGAATGCTCCTAAAGCTTAGTTCCATGTAAATGCACGGATAATTGTCATTGTTTTGTCATTAGTGAAACACAATATTGACCTCGTAGTTGAAAAAGGAGCCTCATATAAGAATGACATTTCCTCCTATGGAGTCCGTTCATCCGCATTCAGAGATCGACACTTTTTGACTAGCGAGGTGGTAGCGCCCGGGAAACAACAACTGCTAAAGTAAGTCGTTCAAAACCTTTCTTTTTAGTAAACTCTGTGAACACAAACAATGTTGTCAATGCTGGAGTTCACGTGTAGAGCCCCTGGTGATACTTGCAGCAAAGTTTCATGTTGTGTTGAGCATTCTTAGTGTTTTAAAAATACAGATTTTGAGGCTAGCATAAAAGTGCCCCTAGCACTCCCATTCAAAAGGCCATTTGACCGAAAAACGAAGATACGGTAAATCATAAAGGTGGCGCTTCCGTCCTAATTATGCTTTAAAACTAAAGTTTGACTCGGGTACATTCACAAAAACACCCTAGGTTGCATTTTAGCTAGAGTAACGCTTTAAATGAAAGAGAGACGGAGCAGGGACCCCCTACTACATACATTGTATAAAATGAAGTTGCATATTAAACTGGGCCTACAGTAACGTGTAGGGCGGCCTAAAGCCTTTATACATACCTTTTTTGCATACAATGCTAAGCTATTAAAATAATAATTGTTGGCATGATTTTATAAATCATCTTTTAACGTTAAACATACAGTGAATCCTTAGGGTGAACTGTCTCTGTGGATGGCTACCTTAATGACTACGTTACCTATAGGCTAATAGGCCTATCATCAGTGGGGAGTTATATTTGCCAATAATATGTTGGATTCATTTTAAGACATTTATAAAAAAAAACATAACTTTTAAAAATTAACAATAATTTGGAGGCCCCCCTGCAGTGACTCTGAGGACTGCCGAGGGGCCCCTGTTCATGAGTACGACAAAAAAGATGGTGTTTTTTTGAAAATTAAACCATGTTATCATATTCTTGTACAACCTCTAAATTAAAAACAATTATAAAAACAATTACAAACCTGAAAATGAGCATATGAGGTTTTTAATATCGGTGGCAGCACTGTCTTATTTCTCTTTTGTCTCCCATAGGTGTTCAGTTGAGTGGAGATCTGACTGTGAAGGCCATAACATATGATTCACTCATCCAACCATTCAGTGAGCCCTTGTGTACTGCACAGAATCATATATTCACGTGTTTCCTCTAATTTGTCACCTACCTGCAACCTCTAACCCAAAATAGCTAAAAGAAAAGTGTTAAATCATGTCAATATTCTGGCAGATGACTCCGAAGACAGACTTTTCAATCAGAGATGAAATGCTCACACTGCCATTGTGCCAAATGGGTTGAACCTGTACATTTCACTCTGACTCACTCACTTTGGTGAATGGAGGCCAGGCTAATGAAATCAAGTCCACTGCTCACAGGAGCCATAAAAAGCCTGCTTTTGTACCAGAGCTAATTATTCATTGGGGCTGTACTAAAGATTAGTGCAGATATATATGAAGAAGCAAATCCCTAAATGGCTCTTTTATTGTTCCCCTACAACCCCCCCCCAACCCCCCATTTTAGATATGGCACAGGCAGGCACCCCTGTGAAATGACTCTTGTTCCTGTGTTATCCTGAAGACACGAAAGGCTAGTCAGAGCTGCCTCTGATAGAGATGCCTGGCACCATTTTAACATTTGTGTTATCAGCAAGACAGAGAATTAGCAAGGCTGGGATGGGAATAAAGCCACTCAATCCTCTGTCTCCCCCTCTCTCTAGGAACAGAAAATAATAATGTTAAGGAATTGTGCGCTTATCTTACTCTATTGTGTCACAAAAACTTTTCAAAAGAGGGACATCTCAAACACACTGTGCATAAAGCATGTCAAACTCCGGAATTGACAGTGCTGCTTACATTCCTAGTAGGGCGACACAATGATTTATTTCTGAAAACAAGCCGATTCTAAACACAGTGCATTGAAATGATTTCACAACTGCTACGGTGAAGAATGCCGTTAATGCTGATGCATGGGAAGTCTGACTCAAAATTGATGCTGAATATAGTGATTAAGTCTGCAAAAACATTTAATCAGCGCACTTGTTTGTAAACCCAGCTGTGCAATCATAAAGGCATTACAGTAAGGTGAGCTTGAGGAGCAATGGGTGGCTCTCTCTGAGCTGCTCACCAGCTCTGATGCCCCCTACAGGGCAGAAAGCATCCTAACCACAGAGACCTGCAGCTGGAAACCTCCAGTTATTGCACTCAATTGAGCTAAAACAGCAGAGAACTTAAGCAGTGTGTGCCAGGCTTAACCCTTAAGGCCCAGTGACTGCCGTTAGAGAAGCAGGGTCGGGGAACTTTTAGCCTGGATTACTTTCAGTTCCTCTTATTACTGCAGTTGCACAATGACAGAAAAATATGAATGGATGTTTTGCTCTCTCCGCTGTCAGTGTCAGGGAGCTGTCTAGTTTTATGATCAGTTGTATCAAACAGAAAAAAAATATATATTGTGGCATTTCCTGGAATAGGCTAAGGGATTTCTTTTTTTTTTAATATTATTTTTTGGGGCTTTTCCGCCTTTAATTGACAGGACAGCCAGGCGAGAAAGGGGAGAGAGAGGGTGGAAGACATGCAGGAAACTGCAGGCTAAGGGATTTCAAATGAGGGGTTTGTGAATGCAACTAGAGGGTCATTCGTAATTCATATTTTTGGGAATCCTGCCCATAAGACAGCAGTGGATGTAGTATTAGTGATGTCACCCATTGGTTTGTGGACTGCCGTTTTGAAGCCTCGAGTTTGGCGATACGGGCGTCGCCGTCTTGGTTTTTTTTGCAACTGGATGTGACGATTTTTTGAAATCAGGGTGAAGCTGGGGAGGATGACGCAGCCAAGCCTGTGTTGTTCATGGTTGCAATGGCGCTAAAGGGGGAAAGTTGCCGGTTTTCAACCCTTCTGAAGAGAGTCATCCAGTTGAGACACGTGACTCACAGTGAGAGGGTCAAATTTTAGGATTCAAACACGGACAAGATTGATAGAATGCAGGTTTCAGGCTTCACTTTTCAGGCCCTGAAGCTTCATGCATTATTTGTACAGTCTATGCTCCTGTCCCAACAGAGGGACGTTTCCATTGTTGTCCTGTTTTTTTTTCTTTCAGATCTCCAGAATCCTTCCCTGTCACCTCTGATGCTCATTCAACACTGTATCCATGCCAAGTCCAACATATGTTTTCATTTGATTGCTTTCTGTCGTTAATAATACCAATTAGAGGGACTTATATTTGTGTGTGTTTGCTTTTAGTGACTTGGCACCCCTGGTTGGTGTCACGTCTCCCACCTATAATGACGAGATCATAGTCAAAATGACATAAGCTGTGTATTTTTGGTACAGGCTGAAGTGTGAGACAGACGGACAGATCGTCCATACGCCAACAGAGAACAGCTTCTTTGTACACAGACACAACAGTGTGCATTCACTGACTCCCCTGGGCCCCTATAGGCTCCCAGGAAACAGGGCATCAGCCCATAGTGTACCTCTATGATATTCTGATGATATTTCTAGATAGGAACATGTAGTGTTTATGGAGCTCAATAGTGCCAATATCACTTTAATAATATTCCAATACTTAATAATACTTAACTCTGATGTTCGTGTCACACCCTTTTAAAACGTAGGCTATAATAGAAGTACTATAGTTTCTCATAAGGACAGAAAAAGAAAGAAAGATTTTATGTGAGTGATCCAAAATAAAAATAAAAATAAAAATAAAAAAAATGGATCTAATTCAAGATGGCTTACAAGCTCAAAGACGTCATTGGGTTAGTGTCAAAAGTGACTTTGATGATTCCAATGAAGGCTACAGACTGATAGAGAGAGAGAGAGAGAGAGAGAGAGAGAGAGAGAGAGAGAGAGAGAGAGGCAGCTGGGTGAAATCTGCATCTCGATTGCAGACCCCCTCCACACACTGACTGCAACACGCACACACACACGCACGCAAACAAGCACGCGCGCCCGCGTATTTTACTTGTGAGAAATCACGTGTATTCATCCCTCGTAAAGAGGCGTGTAGGGCTGGCAGGGACTCAAACCCCCTGCATTTGGATCAGTGGAGGAGCCGAGAGCGGTGGCGCACGGAGAGACGGACAGGGAGGAAAACTTATATTAGATCAACCAGGACTTTTCTATTAGGCTATTCTATCCATCCCTTTGACATTTTCGGGGACTGCCTCTTTTCCACTAACACTGGCCGGATTTAACTCGTGAAAGCGCTGAATGAAAGGGAGCGAAACAAGGAGCGAGACCCTGAGAGATCAGCGGGGAGAAGACTTGTCTGTACGCGGAGAGGAGAGCGAGTCTCCGGGCATCGGCTGTGCGTCTTTGCGCGGTGGGGACCCAGGACCGATTTTGACTGCGCTGTGGTTCTCCCCCGACGTACAAAAACGGGGTTTGGGGTGGGGGGAATAACTTGACTTGCTTTTATGTGGGGCTCTGGAGAAGATCTGGTGTCATTGTAACAGAAACGGAGGAAGTCTATCGGATCGTATACACTCTGCTCCACGCATGTCGGAAGTGGAGAGAGGAGGGCTGGATGCCTGCGGGTTCGCGAGTCCTCAAGACGCAGGTGAATGCAGCTGCTTTTATTTGCCTTATCCATAGGACCGAAAGAAATAGCGCTGCGTTAAAGTGCACAGAAACGAGCATAGATTTTTCATAATTGTTTCCATCATTCCACATGCAATTTTACGAATGTGGCTCAATATGATGCCGCTATTGTTTTGCAGTCCTTTATTTTGTGGGTTTCAAACATGCAGATAACAATAATGTTAAAACTATCTTTTCATGTAGGATTTTGCCACGCATTGTGTTTGTGGAGGGTTTTGCAGTACAGGACTGTGTGATTGAGGTTTGCTGAATACAAGCCTGCTCTGTTCCTTTTTGTGCAGAGTGACCCAGTAAGGGCAGCCTTGAGTAAATGACTCGAGGCTACGTTAATTTATGCTTTAATTGATTTCCCCTAAATTTCAGAGTGCCCGTTTGTAATGGTGTCACTGCTGTGGGGAAGACAATCGGTGCATCTGGATAGCTCCTGGTGCATTAAAGGAAACCCACAAGGTCTAAGAGGAAGAAAAAACACTTTCTATTATTTAGCTCCTGTCCAAACAGAACGGGGCCTATTATAAGCACTGCGGTGCAGATATGCTTTTATCAGAGCTGGGGAAACAGTGTTTTAAGAGACAGATGAATTGGAAGACACAAAAGGGAACTTGTGTAGATTAGGCAGTCCAGTATGTCATATAAAAAAGAACCGGTCCCGGATAGATGCCGGAGAGGACATCCCGAGGAAACACCCCTACAGTATTCTCTATAATCCAGATTTGTAATTGTTACAGTTCATGATGTTTTATAGTAGCATATTTTCGCCAAATATCATAGGCTATTTGGTTATGGTAGGCCTAACCCAAATAATGTTTTAAAATGTTCCTGGGGGAGTCATGTTCTGTCAGGCTACTACATATCCCATTAATGTCTAGCTCATTTTTGTAAAAGAAGAGAGGGAGGGAGGGGGAGGGGAATAGTGAGTGAGTAAAAGAGAGAGAGAGAGAGAGAGAGAGAGAGAGAGAGAGAGAGAGAGAGTCATGTCACTTAACGGACTGCTGGTACTCTGTGACTCAGTGTGCAGCTCCGCTTACATATAAAGACACTGGGCTTTTTTCCCACATAGGTTGACTATTTGTAATCAAGCCAATCATCAACCTCTCCGAGTGCCCACGCTGAACCTATAGAAGCAAAGTGTTCACAATTTGGGGTGTAGGGGGGTGTATCCATGTCTCTATAGTCTTGTTGCATCTGTAACAGCGCGTTTAGACAGATCGGGAAATGTCCAGAGCGCACGGCCGCAGCACTCATTCCTAACCTGCTCACATCTCCGTATTTTATCTTCTCACTCCACAGTCAAGGATTACCTCCTGCCCGGGCATCGTTTGACGGAGTAACAGCGCAACAAAAAAAAAGGAGTGGGTCATTTCTTCATATATCTTGGCTTTCTTTTGGAGAGGGAATGGCACGGTCGGCGCTGGAGAGAGGAGCGCAGCCGGCACAGGCGAGAGGAAACAGGAGCTGAATGGCAGGATGCACGCGACCTGAGCCCGCTCTCAGATCAGTTCCAACTTCGCTAAAAAAGACTCTTCTGCTTTATTTGTCGAGTTAAAAAAAAACTTGCCAAAAAAAAAGAAAACCTGTTGGAGGAGTTTAAATTCGGAGTTTTTTTTTGTATGCGTAATTTTATTTTTTTGTTGAGGAAACAAGGATGCATTGTGGATTAGTCTTTATCCTGTTCATGGGAATCCTTTTGGTGGCCAAGGCTCTCAAAAACGGTAAGTGTGACATCTGATATCTATAGAAATACAGCCTTTATGTACTCTGCAAAGCTA
Organism: Sander lucioperca; assembly: GCF_008315115.2. Taxonomy (NCBI): domain Eukaryota; kingdom Metazoa; phylum Chordata; class Actinopteri; order Perciformes; family Percidae; genus Sander; species Sander lucioperca. The sequence continues at coordinate 2,603,686 of NC_050195.1, read as the reverse complement.
CTAATCCCAATATTTTTCTAAAAGATTAGCCTGCTCTGATCTCCGCTGATCTTTAGGCAAACTCGCAAGGCGCTCACCTGCCCACTACGCCTACACCCTCTTATTATATTTCAACAGAGACTTTAATTATTGCTCAATAATGACTTTATACAGTAGATGTTATCGTAGCCGTCATCAATTGTGTTTCCCTCTTTGTTTTATATAACTTTTGTTTCTGATATTCCTCTGATATTCCTGTCGTAAACTCTATATTGAGTAGTTTTTGATACCATGATACCATTTAAATTCCTACATTTTATACAACTTTATACATTTTGTATTTAGGCTACGTAATTAGAGTCACTTGTGAGACTTGTAACCCATAATAAGCTCTTTTTAGAACATGTTTTAATCCCTTCTTGTGGTGACAGCTTTCGGTTAAGAAGGTCTGTGTTTCGGTAAAGTTCAAAAAGTCCCCCAAAATCCTCGGCTTATACACCACTTCCCCATGTTCTTCTCTTACAGCATCGGTTACAGTTTCGTTTCTACTTTGCGCTTTTTATTCATTTTTTTATTTCGATTGCATTCATTTCCACGAGGCGTGTCACACGCTAGGTTAGAGCAGCAGATGGTGGAAGTTTTTTTTTTTTTTTTTTTTTTTTTTGATAAAAGGATGAAAACGCGCACAAATGAAGATAAATGTGAGCAGCGGGCCTCTGATAAAAAAACAAAGGGTAATTCCTTTTAATGATGAGACTCATACTGTAGTTTAAAGGAACACACTGTAGATGCCTGGGACTTTTCGGCAAAAGAAAAACTTTTTTTTCCTGAACTTCTCCATTCATACTTTTTATTTGGATCGCTTATACATCTATACCCAAAGCTGCATCTTTTCTTATTTCAATGTGAGGAACTACTCCTTCATCCCAATGCGCCACAGCAAGAAATTAAAAACGTGTCTACTTCATAAAAGTATCAATATCATCTATTAGACCCAATATTAATAATACCAGTATATATATATATATATATATATATATATATATATATATATATATATATATATATATATATATATATATATATGTTCCAATTAAAGTCTGTACAAGATAGATAGATAGATAGATAGATAGATAGTGTATTTTGGACCCTGACTTCAATCCATATAGGAGGAACAAACTTGTACTGTCTCTGAAGGCACACAATAACTTGGTGTAGTCCAACTATTCTATCTCTGTGTAGCTATAGCCAAATGTATATAATAGGATAATCAGAAATCTGAATTATGAGGTTTTTTCATTTTGGTTTCCATCCTTAAGGAACTGTTTTTTTTCTCCCCTCTGCAGATAAATGTGGAGGCAACATCAGAATCTCAACCGCCAACTACCTCACCTCGCCCGGATACCCCATGTCTTATCCCTCCTCTCAGAGATGTGTGTGGGTGATATCTGCGCCTGGCCCTCACCAGCGGATTCTCATCAACTTCAATCCGCATTTCGATCTGGAGGACCGGGAGTGCAAGTAAGTACACCGCCGCAATCTTGTCTATGAAAAACAGATGTGCTTTTGGTCCCCCCCAAAAAAACTCTATTCTATTCAATCAGATTTTGTCCCGGGGCCACAATTTGATTTTAAGTTAGTCCGGAATAAAGATGGATATTGAGAAACCTCTTTGGAAATGATGTATGCTTTCATTCTGCAAAAGAAACGGGTGAATGAAATAACAGTATTAGTGAAATTAAACTGTCTGGAAAGCTTTTTTAAAGTACCAATGTGGCCCCCAGACCTCACTTTGGGAGCCACTACACACTGACAGGCTGTGTAGAAGCTGTTCACACAAACACACACACACCATTACATTCCTATTTTATGGCATGTGTCATTGTCTCATTCCCCCCTTTCCCTCATGCATATTGCACATGAAACTGCGCCATCTAGTGTCCGCAGGCTCACTGAAACTGTCAATACAATCCTGCTCTGGCACTACACAGGGCGGCAGGAATGTCTCATCCCTGCTACTTGGTTTTGGCATGTCCTCGCCTCTCCTTCTTGTGGAATGAAGTCACTGGGGTATAATATTGATTTGAATTGCTGTACTTTTGCAGAAGGCATTGAGACAGAGCTGTGGGTCCAAAAGCTCACCAGAGGCCATTAACTGTGGTTACTTTAAAAAAAAAAAAAAAGGTCCAAATGAATGAGCCATTAACTTTCATATTTCCCCTTACAATACCATTACTCTCCAAACAAGTGTGAAATTCCAAGAACGGGTTCCATAAAATTTTTAAAAAACAAGCCTTATCTCATTTTAATAAGTCAGAGTCAGAGTTGGAAACAAGGAAAATTATTTGACGTTTGTTTTTTCTAGGGATGCACTGAATCCAGATTTTTGGGGTTAGGCCGAATACCGAATCCACTGGTTAAGATTCTGCCGAATCCGAAACCGAATACCGACTCCTACTCCCATCCTCGGTCCATTAACACAGTAAACACATTAATGAAGTAAACAAATGGTTAACACAAGTTTTTAGCTGTGACTGTCCTTCCTTTGCCGTACCTGAAGTTGCTGCATTTTGGCTGCTGTCTGTAGATTTCTTCACGCACGACTCGTATTCTTTTGGATGTTTCATACGCAATTGTTTTAACAGCGGCGATGTTGTGTATTGTTTAGGGTCCTTGCCACCACGAAACAAACCGGCATTGCAAATTGAACATGTAGCTGGACTTGAATGGCCTTCTTTTGACTGAAAGTACTGCCAAACTACACAAGTTCCATTTTCACTTTCTCACAGCCTACTGCATTGAGCGCTCCACCTACGTAAACACCTTCCCGTAATCAACGGCGCCGTCATTATGTTGACCAGCGTAGCGCGCGTAGTGCAAGCGTAGGGTTCGGTTCGGTGGAAAAAAAATTCTAAGGTTCGGCAGAAATCGAACACCCGTCAAAAAGCCCAATATTCGGCCGAATCCGAAGCCGAATCCTGGATTCGGTGCATCCCTAGTTTTTTCACTTAGATTTCATCTGAAAACTAGGTGGATTTACCCTTTTAAGGTAAATCTTTCAGTGACAGTTAGTCGCTGATCCTTATTTGACTCGTAAACTGCGAGCTGTCGCATCCAACATAAGGCTAAGCGGCTAACCTGTTGTCAGATAGATAGTTTAAGCCGATGAAACAGGAGACAGACAGTAATGTGATGAGCCTGTGTCAGTGTGGGCGCCCTGAGGTGAGCCTTGCCTGGGCCGACTGCCTCACTCTGATTGCTTGTGTGCGTGTGTGTGTGTGTGTGTGTGTGTGTGTGTGTGTGTGTGTGTGTGTGTGTGCATGCATGTGTGTGTGTGGTTTTGGTGCGTGTGTCGGTGCCTCTGCCCTGCTCTGTCTCAGCTGTTTGTTTACGCTGTAGGGCTCGGGAGAGTACAGGGCTTTGCTGGATCCTGTTACTGTATCCCCGCTCCACCCTAAACCTGGACCCTACGCTTCTTTTGTGCTCCCTCAATGACTCCCCCCCCCCCCCCCATATGTCTGCAGGGTTTGCTTTTTTAATCCCGGATTTCAATCCCACTTTAACCTTTCTTTACTGCTGTCAGAGATTTATGGCAGGCCGAATGCTGCTGTCTTTTAAAAGCTGGATGCTCCTTGACACTTCTTTTGGGTCCGATTTCAACACCAGAGGGACCATTAAACTGTCCAAGATCCTCAGTTAGAAAGAGAGAGCGAGGAAGGGACAGGAGGAGGGGGGGGGGGTTTAGCAGTAACAATGCTTGTGCTAATCAAATTAGTCAGGAATGAATTTCCTGTTTCTAAACACATGCAGTAAAAAGAATTGAGTCCCTGCAGGCTCACAGAAGGCTGCTTTTTTTCCAAGTTGAAAGGAGGGCGGGCTTTGAGTTTAGTGATCCATCCATGTATCATTTACAAATTAGCTCTGTGCTTTCATTTAGCAGCCTGTTGATTGCCAGTTAGTTGTTCATAAATGTGTTAGCAGATGAAGTTCGCGCAGAGCATGTGTTTGCATCTGTAAGCGTCTCCCTCTCTCTCCCCTCCTTGCTGTTTTTTTCGTCTTCTTTTGCCTCTACCCTATTTGCTTATTCATTACATTTGGAGCAGACAAAAACCCAAGTTATACCAATAGTGTGATCAGAAGGTTTTAAACCACTTTTCTAGAGGAAATGCTAACAAATGACACCGGCAGACGGTCTCCGATTCATGTGGCCACGCAGCGGTTGCACGGGAAACCGGGGTGACCTGACCTACAGCTTTTTTTTTTCCTGCTTTTTTTTAACTGGATGTTCCATTTCATTTTAAATGTTTTTAATGGAGTGGGCTTCATGGGACTTTAGTTCCACTTCACAATGGATTCCACCTTGTGTGGCTTCACTTTGGCTGTAGCCAGCAAAGAAAAGCCATGAAGTGAAATCCATTTTCCTTTCTTTTTTCATTCTTCATTTTTAAATGATGGCTCTATGTAACATGAGAGTGAGTTATTGTGCTAATCGCTGACACGGCATATCATAGGTAACTCGATTATGGGATGGGGAATAGTGACTTATGTATTTGTAGACAGTAGTTGGGTGTGATTTGTGTTGGACATGTCAGACTCCCTGTCGCAGCGCCACTCACCAAATCAGCCCTTACATAATGGAAACTGATAAGAGCCAGAAAAGCTTCCTTATCTGATGGACTGGCAGAGTGGGCGGAGGTGGTGGGGGCCTGCAATGCATGCTTCAGTGCACTGCCTTGCAATCTAATTAGTGGGCAAATGGAACACATATGCTCCACATGTTCTCCAACATGGCTGTTATCAGCAAACCAAACAAGAAGCACTCAAAAGTGCCGCTCGTAAAAAGAAAAACAGCCTTTACTGAGTGGAGTCTGGCGGGGGTGGTGTTGTTGCACGTGTGTGCTACCCTTGACAGGTTTGTTTGGGGAAGCGCGGAGGCCTGTATCCTGAGAGCTGGAGGAGGAAAGCACTTCATCACAGAGATAAGGAGACTAAGTGAGCCCTGCGATTCTGAATGCAGAACGTGTTTACCTTTCACGCACCGTTGTAGACTTTCACAGAGTGGAGTTTCGGGGGCCGCCCTCGCCGCTCTCACAGCTAATGAAGTTTGAGGCGAAGACGCAGCCTGCATCAAGGCAAATATTTGAAGTCAATTTTGCTCTGAAAATCAGTGGAATGAGAAAGCTATAAGCTCAAGTGAAAAACTGAAGCGAATAGATATGCTTTTGCTCCGCTCCCTCCCTGCACACGCACTCTCTGTTTCTCTGCGATCTGATAAGGGCTGTCAGGCTCGTCTGACTCTCGCAGCTCTGCCATTCGGACGAAAAATGGAGGTTTCAGTGGATTTGAATCTAAACAAGTGACAGACAGGTCTCACATAACGCAGACCGAAGGGCAATTTCTCTCGTTTCTAAGACAGACTATGGTTCTTACTGTTCAAGTAAGATATTTCTTTTTAGAAATCTGAAAAAGTTTCCAGTTTTGAATGCACTTCAACTTTCATCCTGAGCTGCAGGCTGTTCTCTCCATCTCCTGCTGACAAGAGGAGAACCAACTTTCTATTGAAATGATGCACCCCCTGAAAACATTATGAATCATTGATGGCATCGGATTTGCTGACCAGACCAAAAAAACTTCTTCAGCACACTGAAATCCCTTGCAGTCAGTCAGTCAGTCAAGGCTGCACTGTTTTTCTTTTGGAGGGGTTATAAACAGAGGGAGAGAGAGAGATTGTCTCCTCTTTCTTAGCACTCCCTCGCTTCTTTGCTTTTCTCTCTGTCTGGATGGTATTTTTTTGGAAGTCAACAGAAATTCCAGTGTGACAGTCTGTGCAGGCGGTGGAGGGGGGCTGGTTCAGATGAGATGTATGGCAGGGTGGTACTAGGCAGCGGAGATATTTGAGGAATGCCTTCTCAAGTAGCTCTTTGTGGGGGAGATCGACGGGAAAGTCAGCGAAAGCCTCCCAACTCTCCACGCTTCAAAAGTCTGCGAGAGCCCCCCTGCCTTCAGATACCTGTAACTCAAAGCTTGGAAAAGCACTCTTTTTTCCCTTTATTTTTAATTGTAGTCCTCTCCTTTTTTTTTCGGTCATTCTGCCCCTTCCACTGCGATCTCCCGCTGAGCTGCCCCTATGGAGCTGCTTGGCCTGCTGGGAAGGCAAACATTCTCTGCTGTGTACCCTCTACAATAGACTTCCTGCCCCTCCTGGCATTCCTGACCAGTCTTGGACTCCAGGGATGACTAACAGGAGCTTGGGAAGGGGGGAGTGTGGGTAATACCCTACCCTGGATCTATAGTTGGCTCCCTCTTTGTCATGTGGAATCCCACTAACTCCACTCATACGGTCATAGTGCTCAACAAAGAGTGCCACCTGTTTCAAATAAGTGAGAGTGGAGGACAGAATGGGCTTTTGGGGAAAAAAAAAAAGATCTTCATGGCCACTTTCCCTAATTCCCCTGTTATCCTGCCACCTGAATAGCATGTAGCAGCTCCGCGATAAAGAGCAGTGGAGCTTCACAGCCGGGGGAGTGAGGAGCGCTAACTCCTTACTGGATCTTTAAACATCTCCTTCTCCCCCCCCTCACTCATCTCTCACGCTTCTCTGCAAGGCAACCATGGGCAAATAAGGAGAAGTGGGCTGTGTGACCGTTCATCAGCCGTTGTCATGGAGGAAAATAAATAAAGCAGGAACGCAACGGGAGCCTTTTCTTAACAGACCTGTGGCGGTGGAGGCTTTTAAAGAAGGGAAGTGCTTTGACCTCCGGGGATTTGGAGTGACATGGATTGCGGAAGATACTTATGGCCTGTTAGCCGACATTTATTTCTGTTGTCTGGTGTGTGCTTCTTTCCATAGTGCATGTCAGGGAAGAATCTGTCCTGGTGTAGTTCACATAAGCACAGCGAAATAAAGAGTGCATAAGGCGACGCCGCTTCTTTTAACAACCAGGTTTGACAAAAGCAGCTGAAATGATGCAGCTGGTATTTTCCACAACAATAGACTCCCAACAGTTCAAAACAATGGAAATCAAATTACACCTGAAATTACATTGAAACACCGCACTTTGAAAAGACTAGCTTGTCAGCAGCATATCAAAGAGCAATTCACTTTGAATATATCTTGTTTGCACTTCACAGCAATTATACCAAACCTTATTTTGTCAGCACGGTAACACTTCTAGACACAAGCATTCTGCATCTTTTAATTTCTGTTTTGCAGTTCATCATTCCTTTTGCTACCCGCAAAATGTAACCGTTGATGACGTGAGTTGAGCCATTTAAAGCAAATGAAAGCTGCTGATGTTAAGTGTTCACCTTGCTAATTAACCACAGGGCAGAAGAAACAGGGCAGCAGACAGACACGGCACCTTCACTCTCTTTCCTCTTCTTCATCTCTTTTACACAGAAAGGGTTACTCCCTGGCTAATTAGCAGGATTTCTGAGAGTGTGTGAGTGACCGTGAGGTTGAGGTCATTTTTTTTTTTTTTTTTTTTTCTCTCTCGCCGGTGAAGTGTTTCACCTTGGCCGCGGCTTGGAAGGGCAGCCTGATTGAAAAGCTTTCTGGCCGTGGCATCTGCCATCCTCCCCGCTGCTCTGTCACCACTTTGATTCATGCACAACCTGACCACAACCGGGAGGCGAGCCACTCTGCCTCGCAGCGGGAGGGAGGTCCACTTCACAGGCCGAGGAGTAAGAACAGGAGGAACGAGGGGAGGGAGAGAAAGAGAGAGAATAGATGAGACAAGGCCAATGCTCATAAATAACCTGCCGGATTTTAAGCCTTGGTCACATTTCAGCTCAAAAGCATCATGCAGTCTCACGTGTCTGCCTGTTATGTTTTTCATCTCGGTGTGGGAGTTAGCGGCTCGTGTTGGCCAGGGATTGAGTGTCACTAAGCTGTTTCTGGCAACCGGCTGGTGAATTATTTTTGTTTTGTTTTTTTGCCCGTCCTTTTTCTTTCCAGCTCCAAACCAATACAAGCTTCCCTACATGGAAGTTTCTTGTGGAATGGAGCCGCGGCCCACACAGCTTAGAGATGTCAGTCGTGCGCTCTTTTACTTTTTATCCAAAACAGATTGCTAGAAAAGGAGCCGTATGGACGGTCTCATGATTGGAGGACAACATCTGGTAGTTGTACACACACTATCTATCTATCTATCTATCTATCTATCTATCTATCTATCTATCTATCTCGTCTATTGACTGTAAGAAAATTCATACTCATTTTCCTTCCAGCATCGATGAAAGTGCATTAAACACTGAGGCTATGATTCAATTATGCGTTTCTGTTTCCAAAGGACAGTTGGCAATAAGTACCCTCTCCCCCTCTCCCAGCCTTATATAATATAATTAGCAACAGGTTTTCATCTCTCGCCTTTTGGTCTTTCCATCAAATGCTCATTTCTCAGTTTATGAGGCTGCATGGAAAACAACAAGAAGGGATAAGGAGGGTAAACGAATACAGAATAATTTGAGTTCATGATATGTGGGTGGCAGAGCATTAGTCTGGAGAGGAGAACTTTGAAACAGTACTTCCCAACGTCTTACTTACGCTGCCGTCCCAGGGGAGAAAGGAAGAAGAAGAGGCTGTTTAGATGAATTGATGAGCGAGTTCTGGACACTTTAACATAGCGTGTCCAGGCTTGTCAGACATGTTTCGTTCAGTGGCCTAACCTTGAATAGGGCTCATGAGTTTGATTGATGTTGCCGTGGTCCTATGTTGCCCTTACGCCACAGTGCTTACAGATCCACATGGGGGAGGGGGGGGGGGGGGGCAGCTCAGCGACCACAGGGTTCTTTATTCAACAAACCAAGCAAATCCCCAGAGAGGCTCTTGGTAAAGCAAAGTTTGTTTGCAGTGGGTAAGAGGGTAGGTAGGTAGGAAGTTAAGCCAACCACCCTCCTGGCTCAGCCCCAAATCCCCGGGGTCATTTTCGGTCGCTGTGTTTCGGTCGGCTCGCTGGTGTTTTTTTTCCACCACTCAGCCGGGCGTGATTCGGGCCGGGGAGGCAAGCAGACAGTGATTGATGGGGCGGTACCCCACTGCTCTCTGATTGAGTTAGAGCCGCTCACAATCCCTCGCTTTGTTTGCTCTTTGCTTGATCTTTACTCACTAAATTGGCAACATTAGTTGTGGTCTTTCTTTTTCACAAGTGCTACCACTTTATTTATTTTTTTCTCACAGCTTTATTGGTTTTGTTAGATGGCAGTAATTGTAAAGAAAAGGACAGAAATTCAGCCTCACAGCAACCTTCTGTGGCATTATCACAGTGGGGTAGTCCTGAAAGTGTTATTAGTAGCCTGTACCCCCGGTGCCTGTCAAGCCGTCCCCCGCCCCTCTCTTTCATGCATACTTACACAATTTTCCAGAGGATTTCACCAGAAAGCAGAGGGGAATGAGACTACTGGGCAGACGGCATCCAAGTTTGCAGGAAAGTTTGATTGTTGGGCCAGTAAATGGAAGAGTCACCTTGCCCTCTAAAATGCTGGCAAGAGCTGGCTGGCCATCAGCACTTAGATCGGCTCTGTAATGCCAAGCATTCCGCTTGTGTGCCCAGCACCACGGAATAGATACACTGTTTGGCATGTGGCCCCCACAGCATGGCCTGTTTGGCTTCCAAAGTGCTGCATCATTGGAAAATCTGAGTTCTTTGCATGCAGTGAGAACAATACAGCCATCAGACTGAACTGAAGGATGTGGTTATAAACTGTAGATATTGTGTCCAAGAGCTGGTCATCGTTCAAAAAGGAAACTGACCAAATCTGGCAACAACTGATCAACTCGCAAATATGTGGCTATTGTAAAAACACTCCCCTTATTTATTTTGATCACCATCCTTTTTCCTCTTCCTGTTAAGAACTAGAAATAGCTTGTCTTGTCTTAAGGTTATTGTGTGGTTGAAGGCCAGGTAGCTGTTTGTACAATCCCAGTCCTCCACAACATTCTCAGGGCCTGTTCACAGTCTCCGCTGCTCCCAGCCAAGTGACTGCATGTCCAGCCGGATGACCGGGTCACGGAGCACCCAGCCCAGACTGCTCTCTGACCCCCTCAATCCCCCGCCACCTCCACAGACTGCAGGGAGGACAAAGAACAGAAAGAGGAGGGAGAATGCTAGGGGGGACGGATGGGGCGTTTAATTGAATAATTCCCAGTGCAGTTATTACTACCATTGCCCTCGAGCTTCCTAGCTGTTGCTGAGCCATGTAATCTCTCTCTCCAACAATCTTGGAGAGAGAGAGAGAGAGAGAGAGAGAGAGAGAGAGAGAGAGAGAGAGAGAGGAGAGAGGCGAGGAGAGAGAGAGAGAAGATGGAGAGGAGGAGGAGAGAGGGAGAGCGAGAGTGAGGAGGAGAGAGAGAGAGAGAGGAGATGAGATGAGAGAGAGGAGGAGAGAGAGGAGCGAGAGAGAGAGAGAGAGAGAGAGAGAGAGAGAGAGAGAGAGAGAGAGAGAGAGAATGCTTTACTGTACGCTTCTGAATCTCTTGCTGGATTCATGTTGCCACCTGTTTGCCAACTACCTTTATCAGCTATTTGCACTACTTCTCTCTTTTGTTTCAGTTCCGTCGCTCTCTCAACCGCTCAACTTACATGCCTTCACACTCTGTCTCTATCTCCCTCATCACTCAGTTTCCTTTAAACCCAGCAACACCACCATCTCAGCCACGCCACACTCCCTTCCTGCCCATTGTGGAGATGAGAAAGAGAGTTTTTGAACAGCACCCAAAGGCTTTACCTCTAGTTGACCTCAGCCTTAACTCCCCTCCTCCCTACCCTTCCCTCCATCCTCTACTCTTCTCCTCAGCTCTTCTTGCCTTCTTTGAAAGCGGCGTGCTCCTCGCACACACAGCTCATTACCCAGCGGGGAGCACCGCTAGCTTCTCACAGCATCAGAAACAGATAGATGATTGCCTTTTTTATATGCCGCTCCATTTTGGGGAGTGCATATCGCCGCCGTTTTTTCTCCTCAGCCCGTAAAATGCGAGGTTATGTAGCGTTCACTTGGCTAATTTTAGTCCCATGTTAAGTTCAGTAGGTCACTAGCTCGAGGTTGTTGACAATTATCTCAGTGTTTCCTCATGTTTCTTCTTGTCACATACAGTAGTTGCAGCATCATGTACATCCTACACATGTAGTCATTGAACAGGATATCCAGTTATAGTTAGTCCCCTAAAAAGCCCCCCTTTTTTGTGATTTACTCAAAATACTGTTCATGGACTCTTTTGATTAGGGTCATGATCCTGGGCCATTTTGGACCCCTGCTTAAAGGCCTGTAATTCATCGAGATATGGTACATATTCATACATTATGAACTAAGCTGAGGATTATGGGTCTTTGAGTCTTCATAGCGACAGAGCGCATCGCGTCATACTCTCCACTCTCCATTGACTTATATTGCGTTAAGGTGCCTCCTCCTCAATTTCATGTGCTAGCAAACAACAGAAAAATGCCTAAAAGCTGCTGTGCGGCAATATTCACTACCAACAGGGTAAATAACCCATCACTTAAGTTTTTATTAGCTCCCGACCCAAAAAACTTTTTTTTGTTTTTATGAAGACAAAGGTGGGATGATAGACAGATGTGAGGAATCAGCAGCGTTCCACTTCCGGGATTGCTCCGGTGACGTAAGAAATTCCGCAGGATGCATGTATTTTCTGTTTCCTTCCGCTTTCTTTGTGTTGGAATTTTAAATTCGCTGGATTTATGAGAACTATGGTTAACTGCTCCTCAGCTCTCTGCAGGGTAAATTAAAACAGCTAGTTGGACTATCTGTCCAATCTGAGTTTTCTCTCGCACGACTATTCGCCCACGACGATTGTGATTGGTTTAAAGAAATGCCAATAAACCAGAACATGTTTTTCTCCCATCCCGGAATGCTGTGTGGACCAGCCATACCCTCCTCCGCTTTGCAGCGTGTGGATGGTCTGGCAAAGCCAGAGTAGCTTTAGGCTATATACTATATGTCTGTAAGTTAAGCTAACACGCGTAATGTCGGACATCGTTAGCTTAGTGTCAGGATCCCAAAGTATCTCCCATTCTCTCTGCTGGACTCCCCTCCGGTGGGGGCGGGACTTGAACACACTGTGTCTATTAATAAGATGAAGCAACCGTATACTTCCTTATTCCCTGCAGGGTGTGCGTGTATCTATGCCCCTGAGTCCTATAGGTGCCTTGTGGAGCGAGTGGGCGACTAGAGCAGGGTGATGACATTGGTTTAAAAAAGACAGCTCACACGTCAGCCCTGCTGTGCCACATTGGCTCCTTTGTTATTTTTACCCTTGACTTCTCATTGTTGTAACAACGGTATATCATCTGAGCTGTGCCACAGACCCCTGTGGAGGACTCTCTCTTCGCTCACCTCTGCCTGCCCCTCTCTCCTGTGTAATCAGAGATCCTCTCAAATGTCAAGGTGGGACAAATGGGAGCCATTCCCTCCTGTAATGGCCCCAGAAATGGGCTGCACTGCTTCTCTTTCCCTCCCCCTCTGTCTCTCTTCCCTCTTTGAGGAAACACGCAGGACTTTTCATCCTCTCTATCTTATTGGCTTGCTTTCTTTCTTTGTATTTTTCTGACTTTAATGCCAATTTCCTGCTTTTCTCTTTTGGCCTTTTTGTAAATCATATCACAGAGTTTCTGGCTTTGTTTTGTTAACATGTTAAACAGTTTCGGGATAGGGTGTATAACTGACATATTGCATAATATTTCCCATTCAAAATGACTCTATAATGAGGCCATAACCACACTGCTTTACTATGAAGTGTTTCTTAGAAATGTACCCAAAGGGATTCATTTGCTAAAGCATACATCCACGCGTGAATATTTATGTCTGCACACTAACATGCACACAGAGCGCTGCTGTATGCTAAGCAATTTCATTTCGAAGCTCACTTAGCAGGAAAAAAATCTTCTAAATGCAGCTATTTTATACAGCTTTGATATAGTCTTGAACTCTACACATCAGCAATGTATTACATTATTATTACTAAAATGGTTGCTTGTAATTTTGTACTGCATTGATACAGTAGATGATGAGTATTGATTTTCATTAAAAAATATACAATATTTATCTCTTATTAAATATTTTTAATTTATCACTTTTTATTTGGAATATTTAAAAAGAAATACAGTTGAAATCGTATAGAAATATTCAATAATGTCTAGATGAAAATCAGGTTTTACAAAGGCCCTTTGCGGTAAAACCAACCATTTATTCTTTAATTATTCAATTTTAGGGATAATCATCTGCATATTGTGTTTTATTCACATTCTTCTCTTGACTTTCTATTAGTGGAAGCTCAGTAAGAAGACCATCTGTACTGTTAAATGTGGTGAACATTGCCCTCTTTTCGGATGCATCACAACCAAAAAAAAATGCATTTTTATAAACCAATAAGCCCTTTTACCAGATATAGGTATTTTGATTAATAATCACTTTGAATATTCTAGCTTTGAGTCAGCAGGCCACATAAGAAAAAGGCCTATGTAACAGCGAGCAAATTGACTGCGTCTTTTGTTTACTTCTCATTTCTATAATCACGTTATCGTGACCTATTTGTCATGCTTCACAATTTTAATGAGGGGAAGAAAGGTCAAAGTGTGCACAACAGGATGACTGAAAATATGCACAGCTCTGCTTTAGGCATGTCAGTCGCCCATGGGAATAGAAAGCAAGTCAGTGGAACATACTTCAGCAATCGCCAGGGTTCAAAGTGTAATAGGGCTTACATGCGAGGTGAGCACTGGGGGATTTAGACGGCCTGCTAACAGTGGGAGCTTTTGTGGTCAGTTTTATTTCCCCTGCTTGTGTTCCACCCCTTATCCGCCCAGTTGACAGCAGTGTGAGCCGGCTGTGTGTGGAGCAGAGCAGGCTCACACTGCTGAGCAGCTGAGCAGGCTGAGCTTCCCCCCTGGGGCAGAATTCTCCCTGTCAGTCCGTGCTCATATCTCCGAATAAAGGATTATTGTTCATGTTGCAAAGGGGCGGGGGGGATGCAATAATTGAGTCTAAATAGCCAAATTCATTAATTTGATTGTTGGCGACAGCAGATCTCTCAACAGTGTAATTAGGAAAGCTAATGGATGGAGGCACGCTAAATCCATCAATGCTAATGATAATTGCTGTTCAGGAAAACGAACATGCTTTACCAAAGTGTGGCCGCGGCCGCCACAAAAAAATCAGCCACGGCATCTAAAAATATGAGCGAGCTGAGTGTAACCGTGTGGGGGTGACACCCAAAGAGGCCAGTCGGAGGGGTGCAGCTGGGCCGTCTGGGCAGGAGGAATATCCGTCTTTGATCCATCTTTTTTTATCTTCCATCCGTCCATGTGGCAGCGTGGTAGCGAGCAAAGCAATCATGCCCTTCTCCCCTCGCCATCGAGGAACCACTTCTAAACCCATCAACTCTGATTGGTCGGTGGTTTGTCCCGCTGGGTGGGTTGTCACGTTCTGAGGCCCTCAACGCCTGCAATAATTTTTACTGCGGATTCAGAAGTGGAGACACATCAGCGGAGAGGATGATAGCGGAAAAGAAAATCTGATTTTTTTTTTTTCAGCTTCATGGTCCAAGCTTCTGTTTTAACGATGAGGTCTTGACCTGTAATGAAAATGGTAACGTTAGCAAGTCAATTAGGGTTAATGTTTTCAGCTGAGAGCATTAAGATGTAGACCCGGTGTACTGCCCTGGTTTTTTTTCGTACTTCTTAGTCCGTCCAGGCGAGCTGATGTGGGGGTCATTACAGGAAAGAGAGAACCTGTTATTCTAGTGCGGGTTAATGAATGTCACATGCACGAGGGAGGCAGTATTGGAGCGAAAGTAAAGAAAGAGAGACCATTTTATTTCAGCGAGGTATGTCCCCTCCAGGCTTGGAAAAAAGTAAGTCGGGGATCAGCCTGTCTTGTGCCCCCCTTGTACAAACGTTAATGATGTTTTTCCGGAGCCCCAAGTGACGAGTTTGTTAGCCGAGACTCGTTAACACGTGAGGTCTCCGGAGTTCTCTGACAGCTGACAACAAAGTCCTTTTTCCTGCTAAGTCCCCTGAGCCTCACAGAGCTGTCCCAAGTCCGTTGTTTGGGCCTCTCCACTTGTGTTACCCAGATATGTTTTGACATGTCGTAGGTACCATGTTTCCGTGTTAGCAAGCTGTACTGTTAACAACCACAGAAAGAAAAATGCCAGAGAAAAGCACAGGGCGTTTGTTCTACATGCAGCTGAACCAAAGGGAGCAATAGCAAAGAAAAACGCTCTTGTTCTGGGGGTTCCACGGCATACTTGAGCTTATAAATGGTCTGATTAAGAAATCTAACCAATTGTACGAGGCTTATACAGTCTGTCATAGCGTTATTCCATTGCCTCAGATTGTATTGCTTTTATAGAACCATATCAAGGAGACATTTATAGAGGGAGGACAGATTGTTTCCATGGGAAAGCTTCAGGCAATATAACTGTTATAATGTTAGGCCGGTGGTTTGTCGCCTTCTCTTTGGCTTTGCAAGGAGGGCTAATGTTCTCGTTTGACACTAGCGGATTGCTTTCTCTCTGTGCCTGAAGAAAGCAGGCAGGCTAATACATTTGAGTCGGTGAAGCGAAGGTCGTTGAGAATTACATTCACTCCCTCACCCACCTACCGCTCTCTTTTTTTCCCTTTAATTTCCCCACTGGATTGGCAAACCATTTTCACTATTAGCACTGTGATAGGCAGCTCACTCCGTGTGTGTAATCGTCTGTGTGTGTTGTGAGGCCCATCCAGACCCAAAGCAGACTAGACAGATAAATAGGTGCATGGCCTGACTGGATTGTACTGTCACGAGGAATAAGAACAACAACAACAGGAGTGATACAACATGAAAAAAATCACCACACAGACCCTCTAAGAAGAGGAATTTAAGTTTAAATTGGAAGGTCGGGAGGACCCCAAAAACTGTGGGACCATTCGGGGCTTAAAATGTAGGCCATGTTCTTCTTTTATGATCCTAAATAGAGGTTGTTAACTGTCCCCTTTCTTCCCTATGGACTCTCAACCCTAGAAGCAAGTCCCCACCGGTGTTTAGAGCAATGGATTAGAGCTACGTTTAACACAGCTGGCAACAGGAGAGCCTTTCGGAGCCGTCAAACTGCCTCGCCAAGCGTTAAGACATAATGTCTTCCAGATGATAAGGGCCTGGATGGATCTGTGTTAGTAGAGCAGAGCGTGTGGGCCCACTGGCGCAGAACCGTTGGAGTCCTGGATGACACACCAGTCATTTAGGCACAAATAGAGACATTTTTGGAGAAGGAGGTGCTCTTTCTTTCTCTCCTACCACATAGAGCACAGCGAGGATCCCCAGGGCGTATTCTCCCTTCCATCTGCATCCTCTCTCCCGCTGTGCTGCCTTTACGAGGGCCATCCGAGCTGATGATGATGCGCTAGGGTACAAATGCAATAAACAGCTTTTCTGGAGGTGTGAGGAGTCGAGATAGAAACTAAAATAAGAGTATTCCTCTTGTTTGCATGGTGAATAAGGAGTTTGTGAGGAAAGGCAAAATGCAAACATTGGTTGGCAACGGTTCATGTGCACACACATAAAAACATGCTCTGCATAATGCTCTGCAAGTGTACACACACACACGTTTGCACATATGTCGTGCATATGTACACACAAGCAACACACAAACACTTGCTCAGCTCCTTCAGCTGCTTACTGCAGCTTGCTCTTGTCTCCGTCTTCATCTCAACGATGCATCTTAGCATACATTTTTTAGGCGTCTGGCAATGTTTAGCTTTTGGCAGTTTGGCTGGGTGGAGCAGGAGGGAGGTGGGGGAGAGATAGCTGCAGAAACAGAGGCTCTGAGGTGAATTATAAGTCTGCTGATACAACAGAGCAGAGCCACGGGAAAGATTGATGCTCTCTGTTGTGAGCAAGGAGAGGAGAGGAGAGCAGAGCAGAGGAGAGGAGAGGAGAGGAGAGGAGAGGAGAGGAGAGGAGAGCAGAGCAGAGGAGAGGAGAGGAGAGGAGAGCAGAGAAGAGAAGAGATTGCACAAACATTGGGGGGAAATTGTTTCGCTTATTTTTTATTGCACCTTCTTGGAATATTCTTTTAATGTATGCTGATGAACGCTGTCCACTTCACTACAGGCAGAAACACATGACTTCAACCCAAAGTTCAATTGAAATTAAGAAATATATATATATATATGCCCCTCTTTCGGTAACAAACATACTTTTAAGAAGACAATAACTTACATTTTTACTGAAAAAAATGATGAGTTTTGTAACTTTAAATTCTTTCTTCATAAATATTTGCCCCGGTGACTAAACTAGACGATGACATCGTTACAGCAGAAAGAAACGTGATCTCTGCTTCAGGGGAGACCTTTAAACTAAATAGTAAGTAACTCCATGGCCATTTAGCTGCAAAGCGCAGGCGGGAATAACATCGTAAACACCAAATGAAACTAGTATTTTTCGACTGTGCTGCAGCTGATAAAGTAGCTGAAACAAAGGTACTTGTGTGAGCTGAGCTTGGCTGTTGCCACAGCTGGCGGCCCGGCGACGAGAGAGGAAGAAGACCTGGTCTGAAATCACACATAACGGAGAAATGACGAGAGGCCAAACGGTTCCAGCAGGGGGTTTAACACAGAAATAAGAGGAGTGAGCTCCTAAAAGGATTTTAAGATATTTAAAGAAGTGAAGGAAACCTTGATCTTTCCAGCCAGTTTTCGATGAGATTTGAAATGCTAGAATGCCTGTATGGGGTGGACCCTGAGAAGCAAAGGGCTGAATATCATTGGTCTTATAGACAAGCAGCAGCTTTCATGCCACGTACCAACCTTTAACCCTCACGATGTCCTCGGGTCAAATTTGACCCATTTTATTTTGTTCTCGCGATAACACGGCAAGACGACGAAAACGCGCCACGTGGCGTGTATGTTTACGTCCGCTGTATACGGCGTAGACATACACGCGGATAGCTCAATATGCGTACAGATAACACGCCACTTGGCTTAAGAAAGTCGGCGTGTATGTTTACGCGACGTCATGATACCACGTTGGGACGTCGAAATAGGTGCTGAAAAATCGTGACAAAATGTTGGAAAAAAGCAGCAAAAAAACGGGAAAACAACACAAGGGTTAACCTGAGACACTAAAAATGTAAAGAAGAAGAAGAAGAAGCACTTGATGCATGCATGTTGACATCTCCAGATCACCTCAGATCACTCCGTCTGAGCAGAAGGACGAGTGAAGTCATCCATCCACCGCAACTCCTCAGGGGACTCAATTTCAAGAAGTGCCACAATCTGTCTAGCTCTACATTTAGTTACACTCTACACTCTGTCCTTCTCTCTCACTAGCTCCCTCCTGCTTCTTGCTTTTATATTTTGTGTATAAGAACCCAGTAGACTACCCTCCCTACCTCCTCCAAATCCCCTCTGGTAATTTCTGTATTACAAATATGTTTTTTTTTTTTTTTTAAATCTGAAGCAGGTGAAGGAAACCGTTTTTGTGGAAAAGGTGGCAAAGGGTGCGTGTGGATACAAGTCAGGCCCCACCTGAGGGATTTAGCCCACCCCGAGCCATCATTCAAAGTGTAAATCGCCTTTTTGTATGAAATCCTGTGCATTAAGTGAATTCAGGATCGCTAAGGAGACGTGATGTTTTGACAGTAATTTAGGAATCAAGCAAAACTATGAAAATAGGCGCTGTTGCCCAGAAGGCACATATTTTCTGAGGAAGGGAGGAGGAAACAGAAAGAGCATGTGTGTGACTGAATGTGTCCGCACACCTGCTTCACGTTACACGTAACATGCATCAAAATGTATTTCTTCATTTATTGTGTGTGAGTTGCATTTTTTTCATCTGGTTTCTGATGAAGATGGAGGACCGTCGCAGCAGGTCATCAGGGTCTGGGCAGGAATATGTTCAATAAGTGGCCTGCAGAGCTAAAACCTTGGCGGGAACGGGAGTTTTGGGCAATTAGGAACTTTGGAAACCTAAACTGAAATCTGCTTTTTCAGCTCCCTCACTCACAGTCAAAACACAGCACGGAAAAGTAATCTCAACCACACACGCACACACACACATACACACACACACACAGGCACTGGAGTTAAAACCACAACTCAAGTGCATTTAAGTGCCTGAAAACACTCACACACACACTGATGACCAAAGGATGTTAAGACCACCCTCGTTGGCCAGTTTACGTTTCGCATGCCAGATTTTGTGTGGGTGTGTGTGTGCGTGTGTGTCATGGCTCCGGCTCCCAGTCCTATTTCAAAGCTGTTTTCCTCTTATGCGCCGCTGCTCCCTTCAATAGCCGTAGGTCTGAAATTCCATTTGAATGTGATGTTTGTGTGGGTGTGTGTTTAACAGCTTTAACACCTGCTCTTTCTATACACCAGCCTAAGCCAAAGGCCAAGATATAATCACTCTCAACTCCATTTGTCACTCATACAAGAGGCACACACACTGTCAGTGTTATCTAGTGGTTAAACAGGAGAGAGACAACTGTTCAGCCGGAGTTCAGTAGTCAATGCAGTTACGTAAACCTGACCTCAGTGCTGCTGGGCGCACAAAACCTCTGCACAGTGTGTGTGTGTGTGTGTGTGTGTGTGTGTGTGTGTTGGTGTGTGCCAGGTCGATATAATGAAAGTTTAACCTGCCCACCTGTTCTCTGAGTTTTAACCTGAGACTTCATTAGTACACAGTGTTTTATTTCCACTACATTACCTGCACAATATGCTGTGTTGCTCTGCGTGTATGTGGTCCTCTGAGTATGAATCTGCGTGTTTGTCTCCATGTGTGTGAGTGTTTTTGTGTGTGTCTTCATACATGCACAACATGAGCGTAATAACAGTGATATATTTCCAACAAACCCAATCTACAGGAACAGAGCAAGAACAGAACTAAATGAAAACCAAACCTGAAGAGAAAAACATGTTTCCTAAAACACATGTGTGACTAACACTGCTTCCTCTTCTCTTGTCTTGCTCAGGTATGACTACGTGGAGGTGCGAGATGGTGTGGACGAGAGCGGCCAGCTAGTGGGGAAGTACTGCGGGAAGATCGCTCCCTCTCCGGTCGTCTCCTCCGGAAACCAGCTCTTCATCAAGTTTGTGTCTGACTACGAGACGCATGGAGCGGGTTTCTCCATTCGATATGAGATCTTCAAGACGGGTGGGTGACCTAACACAGCTGCAGCTTCACTTTGTCCCAGCTATTTGTAATATTACCTCACATGTTACATATAATATCAAAACAATAGATCTACAGCAATATATCAATATATCTTTTTTTTAAATTAAGCGTGCCACCTGACCTCTTAAAGGAGCTATTAAGTTCTTGGTTTAAGGTTAGGAAACCAGTGTTATAACATATGCTCCACATTACAAGTCAATTCAATCTAATTTGTCATTCGCGGACGCTGTGACACATACGTAGTGCGATACATTATGAAAGCTGTAGGAATAAATCTGATAATTGGGCAAGAAAGAGCCTCTCCGTGTAGTTTCATGGTTTGTTTGCGATTTAGTCAAGGCATCAGAGCATCAAATTATGCAATCACAATATGGCATGCAATATGCTCTATTCGAAACCAATGAATCACAGTCCCATATGTTCCATAATTGTAGCAGTTTTTAGCTGGTGTGAATGATTGTACGAGAAGCAAGGGCATAATTTGCTGAGCATTGATTCATCAGACGGCAATCCACAGCAAGAGTATGAACCTGCCGGATTATTCGACGGGCCTTTGCACTTTGTCGTATTTTAGCGGAATACTGCAAGTAGCAGAAATGCGGAACCGAGTACACTTTGATCTGTTCATTTATCGCAAGTAATATCATGATATTCAACAACATTATCGCATATTTTCCCCGTATCGTGCAGCCCTACACGAAACAACCGCAGAGAGACATAAAATGACTGCAAAGAGACGCAAAACTGTGAGTGCCCAGGGTCTCATAATCCACCAATACTGCCATTATAAGAACTGGCAAGCAGGTTGTCGAGGAAGTGAATTAAAGCCACTAAACTGGGATTAGGAAGTACTTTCACTGCAGTGGTATACAATCAGTGTGAGGTTCATCCTTAATGTTAAACCCAAAAATAAGTCCTTTGCGTCATTTTAGTGGGAAAGCATGTATCGTAAACACACAGATATCCTCAGGGGATGTCTATCTTATCAGAACACAGCATCCCAGGAGGAAGAATTTCCTGTAAGCTGGCTGCCTTTCTTTGTTTGGTCTGGAAGTAGGAGGAGGAGGAGGAGGAGGAGGAAGAGGGGGAGGACAGTACATATCTGGAGAGTGACTTGTAGGCAGACAGGTGCTACAGACTCCACTTTCATTAATTAACCTTAGCAGCAGTCTATGGGACGCCCCTCCCGTGACCTCGGAGACATGATGAATGTCCCTGCGAGGTCCCTCCTTCCTTTTAATCGGGGCTAGTGTGTGTTATCCTGCGCGTGTTTGTGTGTCTGGGGTTTGTGCGTGTCACCAGGCAGGGAAGCTGCTGGAGTGTGGCTCCATTTACCAGATCAAAGCGACACTCCACCCCGACATACGCACACTCATCTGCACACACTCCCTATTTTCCCTTTGATAGGCCAGTTAAATCTACTACATTCTTCCATGATTAGCTTGGTATTTTCCAGTCTCATCCATTAGCCAGGACTGATTATAAATAAGGCGTGTTAGGGGGCCCAGTGGTGGTAGGGGAACCGCTGAGCACACTCATAGGGGGGGCTGAGATATGAGGAAATAGGGAACTAGCAAGAAATATGGATGCCAGTGTAGACAGAAAATAGAGAGTCAGGAATAGAGAGAGAATTTAAATGGGAATCTGGGTTTGGGAAAAAAAAAGGGGGCTTCAGGGGCGTTGCTGTAGATTAAACCCAGGACAGAACTTTTTCTCCTGGGTGTTTTGCACCTAGCGCCATCCCCCTTGCGGAGAAGAGCACCATGGGTGTGCCGTCGCTACCTTAGTGGATCCAGACCCTCGTTGTGCTTTGAATTTACTCCATGTTTTGACTAGTGCGGCTCTGGCTGCCGCCAAGAACAGGGCTCTGAGATCAATTAACAGCCCTGTTTGTGAGAGCGAGAGAGAGAGAACCAAGCAGAAAGAGAGATTCAAAGCTTGCTGATTAGCACAGCTTATCAACAAGCAGGGTATTAGCTGGGAAAACATTGTGTTGGCTAACACATGTAACGTTAATGATGATGCACAGATGCTCTGATAACGGATGGAGGAATGGGAGGCTCGCACTTGTGCATGCCAATGAAGGGAAATTCAAAGAATTCAGCCTGTTTATCATAGTGATTATAGCCGTGGAGATCACTGGAAGTCAACCTCAGGGATGGTACTGCCTATCATCTCAGGTTCTACAAGCAAAAGGTCACATGGAAGATAAATATACCCACAAAGCAAACGTGTAAACACGTACTCCCCTCAGGGATCACACGGCAACTTATTCGAGTATGTTTACATGTGCAGGTTTACCCACTTAAGCAATAAACTATGTAAATACACTTTCACACACACTTCAACATGCTGGCGTTTGTAGCCCTGGCTTTCATCAACAGTAGCCTGCAAAGGGTCTAATTGGAAGAGAACAGGTTGTTTTGCGGCTCTCTATGGCCGCTTCCACATCCGTTTCTACCCCTTCTCCACTCTTCAATCCCATCCAACCATCTTAATTAGCATGGGCAATTTATTTTGTAGCCTGCAAATTGGCAGCCTCGCTCCACTGGCTGAAGTCTGGCAAGAGACATGCAGGAAAAGCGAGATGGTGGGGGAGAAAGAGATAGAGAAGAGGGATAAATCGGGGAGTGAGGAATATTTGAGCTGCAGGGAGCTCAAAGATTAGCAAGCTGTTTGTATTTGTGTATGTCTCTGCGGAGGCCTTCGGCTTCCAGGCGGTAATGAAATGGTGCATTAAAAAGTCGGGCAAACTATGGCCTTGACTTGATAAACAACCACCAGTATGATCAAAAATTAGTAATGTCAGAGTAAACTGAGATGAGGCTGGGGTTACCAACCGCCGTTACCAAAATCCTGGTGCCTGATGCTGCTCAGTGGAAGACTGAAAGCTGTGTTTATCCTGTCATCTGACAGTATCTCACTTAAAATCCTCAAGTGTTTCTGGACAGATCCGTCCCTTTTAAATACACACATGCGCACATGCACAACATATGTTTTCTCTTAACAGCTCTGATGAGCTTAGAGCCACATCAATGCTGGCAGAGGGCCCATTGAAGTGGGAGCGGAGGCAGAGATAGTGCCCCCTCCCTCCCTCCCACTTGCATATACCCACAAGCTCATCCCCCTTTCTCCTCACGATTACTCAGCAGAATGACTAAGCCTGGCATTATTTC
Source organism: Sander lucioperca (assembly GCF_008315115.2). Taxonomy (NCBI): domain Eukaryota; kingdom Metazoa; phylum Chordata; class Actinopteri; order Perciformes; family Percidae; genus Sander; species Sander lucioperca. Next base: position 2,580,365 of record NC_050195.1, on the reverse strand, counting down.
ATCTTTACACTAAAAAGCTCCATCTCTTCACGCAACAGCCCTGTTTATCATGTCACTGGGATGCGAGCGCTTTCACTCAGAGCACACACCTGTGAAAACACGTTCAAGGTGTGTGTGTGTGTGTGTGTGTGTGTGTGTGTGTGTGTGCGCGTGTGTGTGTGTGTGTGTGTGTGTGTTGGGTGGGGCTTAATAGGGGGCACATTCTGCTTTCATGGACAGCACGCCCTGATGGCATAGGTCACATCTGGCATGGATACGTACTGTCATCTCACACACACACACACACACACACACACACACAACACCCACTCACACACACAGACCTCATGGAAACCTAAGACAACAAATCTCTTTAAGGGGAGTCAGAGGGAGACTGTGACCCCTCCATCCCATCAGCTTTGTGTCATCCCTTAAACAACGGCCCAGGCACAGTAAATGCGCTAAATACCATGTCAGTGGTGCAGTCCCTCGGGGTGTGTGTGTGTGTGTGTGTGTGTATGGGTAAATGTAAACCTCCCTGTTTCAATGACTGACACGCACCAGGTTTCAGGTTAATGTTTGATTCAGTGTTGAAAGAGTGAATTCTCCACCAACAATTAAGCCCTCTGTCTGTGTGGCGTAACGACAGAGTAAAGGGGAAAGGAGGTACGAAGGGGGTGGGGGCAGTAATGGGGGTTGGAGGGTTGGAGGGTTGTGAACTGGGCTAATGATCAGCCAGAGAGCAACATGGAACATAAACAGTGGTGATTTACTGAGCAGTCCAACAACAACACTTCCAGCCCCTATGGCTCCGGCCTCTAATAACCCATATGAAGGAGAAAGAGAGAGAGATGAATAGATGGAGGGGAAAAAAAGAGAGAAGTGGGGAAAAGCGAGAGAGAGAGAGAGAGAGAGAGAGAGAGAGAGAGAGAGAGAGAGAGAGAGAGAGAGAGAGAGAGAGAGAGAGAGAAAGAGAGAGAGAGAGAGAGAGAGAGACGGATTTAAAAAATGAAAAAAGCAAGAGGCTGTCACATTTAACGCCTGTTCCTTGGCGCAATGCTGTTCTAATGATTAACGCCGCGGTCTGCTTTCAGCACTTACAGCAACCGCTTCATAGAGACATGGAGGACAAGTCATCAGGGACACTAACGGTGGAAAGGCATGTTGAAAACATATTTATTTAAGATTTATTTTCGATCTCTAACACTTGCAAAGATTGAAATCAGATCCACATTAAATATCATTTTGTCGGCTACGACCAAACTCTAATCACTCAGCGAGCGAGTCGCAGTGACATTCGTTTACTCCCCCCGTCCAGAGCAGAAGGCCTCAATATAAACGAGAGTTAAAGGAATCCATCACTGCCGGCAGTAAATGTTTGAGCGCCTGGTTGGAGGTTGCCACTAAATGTAGCGTGCGTTCAAGGTTACATCTTTTTCTTTCTTCCAACTTCCTGTCGTAAATTCAGCTGTTTGTTTAAAAGCAGTGTTTGGACTAATGGGTGCACTGTGGCCAAACTGTTTGTTTTTTTTACATCTCAGATGAAATGAAATGAAAGTGAAATCAAAATGTGTGTTTCCTGTTAGCCTCACCTGCATCAAACCTTACCTATTTTAACCCCTTTTTATATTGAGGCGATACATCCGCCAGGAAAGACACCAGCAACTGCAGCGATAGAATAAAGGAGGAACGGAGAGAAGAAGGGCCAGGGATGTTAGCGTGTGGCTGACAACAGGACGTATTTGTCTCCTGGAGCTCCTTGTCAACACAGACGCATGCACACACGCCGTACGGACCCACGCCGCCACAGAGAAGCGTGACTGATATCACTGAATGCCTCTCACGCAGACATCAGCACAAAGCATCCTGGGTGCAGCGAGGGGAGCAGGGGATGGAAGCCCTCCCATGTGGAGGCACTAGATAAAAGAGATCTGTTGGATGATTATCTCGCCGGTGGGACCGGCAAGAGTGCTCCGTCTTCTCTCGCCGCTCTATTTTGTTTGTGATGTTTTTTTTCGCTCTGTCCTTTTCTTGAGGGGGTATAAACAAAGCCGGGGACACAAAAAAGCTGACAATAGGAGAGTTTGTCCTTGGCACGGCCTCAGTCATGATAACTCAGAAAAAGCACAGAAACAGGAAGGCCTAATGGTGATAGTGACTTATGTAAATTAAACCGGGAATAAGTGCCATTAAATATTTTGGCCCCACTCTACATTTCACAAATGCATGTATTAAATAAAATGTCCTTAAATTATAAGACTGAACTTAATACTGGCAAAATATAATGGAATATTTGAATCAGTGTAGGCGTTTATATTGCCTCTGACTGGTTTCAGAGGGAACAATTCCCAAAGACCAAATCTGTTCTGGTCAACTGCTGAGCTGAGATAAGGGTCATGGTGGAGGCTGATGAAATGGATGGAGAGTGGAGTTCTGAGCCAATATCCACAGGAAATTCAACACACTGACCTGAAATGCACTTTGCATACTGCAGCTGTCTAGAACACTCAGCGAATCATGGGTGCCTTTTTCAAAGAAGTGGCTCACATCTATAGTTTTTTTTCCCCCCAAAACTGTCATTTGACTGACATTTCTTTACCTCAATACGATGAGGTAAAGTGCAGAACTGCAGCATCCTGCAACCCTCTTATCTCGGCCGATGCGCTCTCTCTCTCTCTCTCGACAACATCTCTCCCTTTTCCAGCGGGTAAATACGAGGGGAAGCTGTGAAATTAATGGTGCCCACTGTTCTTGAAAGCCACACTTTAGCGGCAGCACTAAATGTCAGCTCTCTTTAGAGTCAAAACGCCGCTCGCCGTGGCTTGCAACTTGGGGAGAGAGAAAATCAACATGGCTCTCCGTCCCTTCACTCACTCCACTGGTGGACAGGCAAAGATTTGGCCTGATTGTGTTGAATTATGGGCCAAGTAAGAAGCTTGAGTGACAGTGGAAAGAGCAGTTCGCCACATTTATTTAAGCTGCAATGACTGTAGCAAGGAGGCTCTATCTAGCGATAACTCCCTGCAATTTTGGTTTCGGTCGGCCCGGCTGTCAGACTAGCATGGAAATGACATTATCCTGTGCACATTTCTGCCACTAATGGCAGTAGTCCTCTTTTTTTTTCAAGCCAGGCTTGGTAACAATCTGGCCCAGCGCTAGAGCATGCATAGTAAACACATCTTAATGTCCTATCTATCACTCTCTTAAAGAAATGTCCTGCAGCTGTTAGTGTCATTTTTTTTTTTTTAATCACGTCACTCATTCTTAAATCATAATCTTGTGCTCATGATGCTCTGAGAAAAGTGGCTAACATGGAGAAATGTGTTAATGCTCCACATCAGCGCAGCTCTCCGGGGAGCTGTGAATAAATATTTTGACTTTTCCGTGTGTAAAATTGTGAGTTTAAGTGTGAGTGTGTGTGTTGATGTATGCGCAGTCATTGCCCTCGCCTTCCATCACTGACACTGTCATTCTGTCTGAGCACCTGTCATATGTTTCACAGACGTGTGTGTGTGTGTGTGTTAGTGTGTGTATGTTAGTGCGTGCGTGCGTGCGTGTGTGCGTAAGACAGGTTTTTGCACAGTGAATCAAGCTGTTTGTTCATCGCTCCCCAATTCTGGTGATTGAAGCCTTTCACAAATGTTTACACTCACAGTCCAGATGTTCCAGGAGTTACAGATTTTACACACACACACACACACACACACGCACACACACACACACACACACACACACACACACACACACACACACACACACACACACACACAGTGATGAAGGAGTGTGGTGGTTGTGCCCATGAGGGAATGAAAAAAAAGGCACATATAGAGGAGAGTTGAGAGATCCAGATGTAGCCTCTAGTGAATAGAAGAACTGTCAAGGTGGTCTCTTGTCTCTGGGCCGTAAACTGCCCTCCACTCAATAGACCAGCTGGGGGGCAGAGCTTCTCAATATCCACCACACAAAGCCACCCGAAAAAGATCACTTAACCAACAGTCATTCAAAAGAATCAACCCCGCCCCTTTCCTCTTTGCCCGTTTCGTCTCATCTTCTCACTTGCCATCTCGTTTCCTCCCTGCAGGCCCCGAATGCTCCAGGAACTTCACCTCCAACAGTGGTGTCATAAAGTCGCCTGGTTTCCCAGAGAAATACCCCAACAACCTGGACTGCACTTTCATGATCTTTGCCCCCAAGATGTCCGAGATCATCTTGGAGTTCGAGAGCTTTGAGCTGGAGCCTGACCCGACTCCCCCTACTGGTGTTTTCTGCCGCTATGACAGACTGGAGATCTGGGATGGCTTCCCTGGAGGTGAGCGAGCTCTGATCTGTGCCTGATCTGTTTTACCTGGAATTTAAAGTGAGACAAAACAAAACAAGAGGTTTTCTACAAGAGGTCTCTAATATAATCATACACTAGTTTTCTCTTTGTTAGTATTACGATTTTGTGTTGTATTGTGCTTTTTCATTTCTTAAACTTCCAGTAAATAGCACTGGTATAAAAAAAAAAGGTATCATTGAAATCCCACTGCTTATTGAATCTGCTCTCCTAGGTAGTGAAAAGGGAGACGGTGGGTTTCAATGTAACTTGTCCCTGCTTTTCTCAGAGAAAATCAACAGGTTTACACAAAATGACGGCATTATCCGGGCCAGTGACTGGCTAACTGCCTCAACCACACTTGGCAGGGGTCCAAGAGTCTGTCAGCATGAGTGTGAACGCCTCGTCATCACTCAACTCCAAACATTTCCTGATTACGACAGCCTCCCGCCCTTCCTTTTTCTGTCACAGGCTGCATGGATTTGTTAGCTTCTGCACATTTGGGAATTCAAGGTCTAATCTAGGCTATGATATTTAAGTTGTTCTGACACATAGAAAACATAATTTGATCTTGCAGGATATGACTCTGAAAGGAATTCAAGTTCCTTGCGTTTCCTTGAGAGTATTTGAACTGAACCGGCTTGGTGCTGTTGAGAGCCAACGTCTCTCGATCGCAGGGTTGAGCAAAGGCGGCAGCTCCCGTGTAGATTCAGAGTTTCAGACAGACAATAAAGTATCGCCATAAAATAGCATTTGTCTTAAAAATCAGCAGGTAAGAGACAGAGGGCCCCATTTTAACGATCTAAGCGCACAGCGTGAAGCGCCTGGCGCAGGTGCATTTAGGGTGGGTACGAAACCAAAAAAAGGGTCCGTGCGTCAGCCGCATGGTTCAAAAGAGTTGTACTTAGTGTCTTCGTTAATCATAGCTGTGTTTTGGGCGTAACATGCAATAAACCCATCAGAGTGTCTTCTCCCATTCCCTTTAAAAGCCAGGTGCGTTTGTACCTTGGCGCACTGCTATTATGATGGAGGATTTGTTAAGCAGGAAGGAGAGATTTTCAGGAGAAGAAACTGATCGTGTGTGAAGTGAAAGCGCGCAAGCAGATCATATATGGCACGAGCACTAGGCCACCAAAACTCTGCGAGGTGAAGCAGGCGTTAAAATAACAATGAAATGCTACGTTATTGACTTTTTGTCGGTCAATGGCGCGATCACTTTCCAATGCCTCAACGGCAAGAATGCACCTGAACACACCTCCCTGTAAGACCAGCACGGCCATGGGCGCACAGATGGGCGCAGGTGCATTTGCTATTTAAACGACGTGGGCGCTGGACGGGAAACTGACAACTGCGTCGGTCTTAAACTAGCAAAGACACTTGCGTCGGGCTTTGCGCTGCGCCTCGCCGCGCCGGGGGTCAAGATAGGGCCCAGAGTGAGAGTGGGCACGTGGTGTTCAAAAGCAATGCCTCCACGGCCCGAGAGAAAGCTCTGAACTCAGCGAGAGAATTCACCTCTTGAAGTTTTTCAGTTTTTCTCCTGGCTATTCCAGCACGGGGTGCAGACCAGATGAAAGCTTTTTTTTCACCCATCAGTGGCTGAAAATTGAAAGAATCTTATCTAGGAGCATTCAACCTACTGGTGCACATCAGTATTCTCTGCCGTGGCGTTCCGAGCGATAAGGTTGAAGTGTATATCAGCGCCTTTTCAAGTGAGTTTTACTTGAAGTTCAATGTTTTCCGAGCTCACATCTCCGTAGATTTGATTTGAACGTAGTTGACCTTTGATTCCACAAAGTATTTCCATAACTCATTTGTATGTTCTCTACTAGAGGTGGAACATTCGTTTCATTTTGCAGATTTACGTTGATTAATAAATGAGACCTGGGAAGGCTTGGAGAGCTGAGAATATCTCACATTATTATCACATTTTAATGCATATTTTTACAAAGAAAAGGTACCTCAGGGGTCTGGAATAGAAACATTTCCTGTGCTACTTCCAACTTATTAAAATTCAGAGATTTCTCACTTGTTGCAGTGAAAAGTACCACGCAAAAGAAGCGGAATAAGACACAGCGGAATCTCTTTTGTCCAAGAGTGAGCCTATTCAGGGCAGAAACTGGACACTATGCTGTGTCTGACGTGGCATCACACCCTTCAAGTGTTGCTTGATGTGACAGATAGCCTTGTATAAAAATAAGCCATGGGAGGAGAATTGTGTGTCGGCTTTTGCCAGGTGGCTCCTGCGGTGCCTGCTGGATCAATAGTGCATTAGCACAGAAGGCTGGAGGCATGCTCGCCGTTTGGGGTGTGTAGAGATGTGGGAGATGTACGGGCCAAATGCATCCGCCCGGGGGTACTCGCACCTCGCTGGACAGGTGCTATGGAAGAACAACCTCCACTCCCTCGTCCCTCTTCCCTGAGGAATGGAGAGGCAGGCAGGATGCAGACTTCATAGCGAGACTCTTTTCATAGCACTGGGAAGTCATGCAGATAATCCGGGAGATGGCATTTTTATGTTCAGCCCAGGCCAAAGGACTGTCACTCGCTGCTGATCATAGCATTACTAATCACAGATAAGCTGCAGGTCCCTACACACCAACAGGGAACACACACTCACACATGTGCATGGCTCATAGCACACATCAGAGACATAGGGCAAGGTCATTGTGCTCTCTTGCTCTCCCTCTCCCTCGTTTCCCCATCACTCTTTTCCCATGTTTCTCCGCCACTCTGTCTCGTCTACCCTCCCTCCAGCTGCCATTTTCCGTCCCTCCCGCGTCCCCATTCCACTCAGCCTGCTCAGTGGAACATGTCCCTCTTGTGCTTTTATTGCTCTCTCTCTCTCTTTTAATGCCTCCCTATTGTCTCTGCCCAGTCTCCAACAAAACTCAGCCGGCCACGGCTGTGTGCGCCTCAAGACTAAAGAAACAGCAAAGGAATTTACAGCCAGCAAATAGACAGAGACCGTGACCTGCCCACACCACAGGTCCCTCTTCCGCTTTGCTCTTTTTTGTGTCCGACAGGGAAGCAGGAATGTTGGGATTCTTTTCTTAAGCGTCTTTATGTGGTAAAAAAAACCCGCAGCCGGTGCCGTACCTCACTGACACTCTAGTTTTCACACCTCAGTGGGGAGGAGTTGGTAGTTAAACCCATGTGTGACATGGCTCTGGCAAACAAACAAATATTGAGTTAACCCAAGTCTAACCCGAGTAACAATGTTTGTGCTTTTCTCTCTTTCTCTCTCCAGTCGGCCCATACATTGGGAGGTACTGTGGTCAGAACACCCCAGGCAGGATCATCTCCTACACGGGCATCCTGGCACTGACAATCAACACTGACAGCGCCATCGCTAAGGAAGGCTTTTCGGCCAACTTCACTGTAATCGAAAGGACTGTTCCAGAGGGTGAGCTGGCATGAAAACAATGAAAAATCAGACAGATGGGGATGTCAGGGAGGCAAAAAAAAAAAAAAAAAAAAGCAGAAATCAAAATTAAATAACAATCCAGAGAGATTTGTTCAATCGAACATCTGGATTGAATGAGCCTGAATTAGAGGGCAATAAAGTAACCCCCCAAAGAGTATTTCTAAAGTAAGAAGCAGATGTTGTCTGCAACTAAAGCCACACATGTTCCTATCATGATGAATTCCCCCACGTTTAACAGAGCTTAAGAGTTAATAAATAAACACCTCCTGCTTCTTTTTTTGGGTAATGTGTTACAGTGTATAAGTCTGCCTCCCATGGTTTACAAGCCCCATTAACACACGGTGAGCTCAGACAGACTCCAAAAGGCAGCTTCCCCACCAGTAACCACCCCGGACGCACACCCCTAGGGCTTTTACATCCAGCATCGTCATCGCAGGGCTCGACCCCCTGACCCCATGTTGCAAAACGCTCTGACTAAACATTTCATTAAGGAAGACGAGAGCTCGTAGGAGCCATAAATCTGTCCAGAGGCTAGACCACCCCAAACATACACACAGTCAGTCTTTGAATAGCAACAGAGATGGATGACATTCAACAAATCTACTAATCATCTCCAAAAAGGATTTTGTCTTGCCCAGAGGGAAGACAGGCGCAGAGTACACACACACACACACACACACACAACAAACAACCCCACCTCACAGTAATATGCACAACGATGCGACTGCTGATGTCATTTCTCCTCAGTTTCCTCCGAGTTACTTGAGTCGCTTTAATCACAAATCTAAGATCAGATTGCACAAATCAACTTTTCACATTCACCATTAAGAGGCATGGGGAAATATCTGACCCGCGATCAGTAAATACCTTCATTTACATGAGTTGCTTGGTCTTACATCACCGACCAAGGCATATCCAAGATAGGAATAAAAATCTCAAAACTTTGTCTGCACTCTTCCAGCCTTGTACCAGTTGAATCATTCATAATCCCCTTATGCATAATAAACGGTGGATTTTCTCGCCTCCGCATGGCAAAGGGAAGGGTACACTCGAGCTGAAAGCTACTGATGGGAGGTGATAATGTGATGAAAGGAGGGCTTGTCTTTTGTTCCCGTTTCTCCATCCACCCTCCCCACCCCATCCAACCACCCTCGCTATCTTCTCGGCTATTAGCCCCGCTTTGGTCAGTAACCCACATGATCAGATACCGTCCTTAGCTGCAAACAAACGCCTCTTTGTATGATTGTGATCCAGTTATCTACGTGATGTGGGTCTGAGTACAAAAGTTTGACAAGAACGGGCAGTCTTCTCAAAGAGAGACGATGATGAGGGTGGAGAGGTGCGAGACAGTGTTGTCAGCCTCACTCTCAGACTCTGACACACTTGCGCGCGTGAGCACGTATACATATGCAAGCGCGCGTTGACACTGTAAAGCACAAACGCACACGCTGACCCGGTGACTGAGGTGTGTTAGCATAGTGGCAGATGGGGAGACCATCTGTGTTAGCTCACAGGCAGCAGCCACATAGCAGCTCCACACTGCTCCTTGTCCTGTGCACGCTGTGTGTGTGTGTGTGTGTGTGTGTGTGTGTGTGTGTGTGTGTGTGTGTGTGTGTGTGTGTGTGTGTGTGTGTGTGCGCGCGTGCGTGCGTGCGTGTGTGTGTGTGTGCAACCGTGAACACACAAGCACAAGCCAAAGGTCCATTTATGGAAGTGCGTCTTAAGAAGCGGGCTTGTGACTAACGGTTAGTCTCGCTTTGCCAGACCTTCCTCCACAGCGCTGCGAAGGAAGGTCTGGCTAGTCCACACAGCATTCCACGATGGGAGAAAAACGTGCTCTGGTTTATTGGCATTTCTTTAAACCAATCACAATCGTCTTGGGCGGCACTAAGCACCGGGCAGAGCCACGGTGTCGCTGCAAAATAGCCTCGGGAACATGTGTACGTTCAAAAGTAGTTTTAGTCGTGCAACAGAAAACTCAGATTGGACAGATAGTCTAGCTAGCTGTCTGGATTTACCCTGCAGAGATCTGAGGAGCAGTTAACCATAGTCCTCTTAAATCAACCGCAGTTAAAAAAATAAAAAATAAATAAAAAACACAAGAAAGCGGAAATCCAAAGTGTGAAATCCGGCGGAATTTCCGTCGGCAATGGAACACTCCCGGAAGTGGAACGTCGTGGATATAGACCACCGAACGGTTAACAGAAACACTGTCGAGGTGCTTTATGACTTTACCACCAGGAACAAAAAAAATGAAGTAAATAAACAATGAGAAGGGTCCACATGAATGTGTGAAAGTGTGCCTTCCCATACCTCTGTGTTGTTGTGGTGACATTATACGACTCCTGCTCAGAACAAAAGGTCAGATCGTTCGTCGATCTGTCGCTGCAGCTCCGTCCACACCAATGTCAGCATGTCTGACCCCCAGGGGTTAGAGAGGCCGGCCCCAAGCTGACCCATCTGAGTCTTTAGTCCCGGAGCCCACGATGCCTCAAAACGGCTGCCCCATGTCAACACAAACAAGGGAAGCCACTCCTAGCATAGGCGGTTGGGCTGTTAAGTATGATATATGGCCCCAAAATACAGATACACACACCTAAACTCCCCCAAGAGACCAAGTTGGGCAAAATAGTCAGTGTGTGCAAAAAAGATAAACTGCCCACAGGGAGATGAGGGAAACCGATCCAGTCAGTGGAAGAAATAACTAGAGTGAAAGTCACTTTAACGGCTAATACTGGCTTAATCTTAGCCCACACTGAATGTTTTATGAAGACGTCTTAATGCGAAACACTTCCATCCGGCTTCCATTAGAAACAAAAAAGAAAGGAGAGAAACAGAAAGGATTTACTGAGGCGTCGCTGATGTGCTGTTCTTTTCCTGCCAGCAGCACTGAGTGCCTGTCGTGTGGCGTCCTCCTCCCCAGAGACGAGCTCTTGATTCTGGGGGACACTGAAAGCCCCTGCTGGGTACATTCTGGTGCTCAGGACTCAACTTTTACTCTCCTTTTTTTTTCATTCCCTTTAGACTTTGACTGTAGCGACCCTTTGGGAATGGAATCCGGAGAGATAACGTCGGACCAAATCATGGCCTCGTCCCAGTACAACCCCAGCTGGTCCCCAGAGCGCTCCAGACTCAACTACTATGAAAATGCATGGACGCCGGCCGAGGACTCAAACAAAGAGTGGATACAGGTACCACGTCCTTTCTCATGTCACACAGAGGTGACGGTTATTTGATTAAACTATTCAGAAATCTACATTAAAGGAAGTATCGGTAACTGATGAAAGGTTGAGAATATCTGGAGAGTAAACCATAGCAGCATAGAACAATTCGCCAACTGCCTGCAGTATGTTGTTGGAGGTGAGTCACAGTCTGAGGGGGTAGGCAGTATTGGAAGTGACTACTGCCTGCTTGAACACAGTAGGAGTGTTCTGTGTTTGTCCTTCAGTCTCGGGAGGTGCAGTGTCTCCATAACACTGACGAGACTCAACAATTTTGATGATGAATGTCAGCCTGATGGACCTCTGGGTGGTGGAGTCCACGCCTCACAGAAATTGCCTTTGTCCACTCTCTCTGTCACTGTCTACCTGTCTGTCTGTGTCTTTTCTCTCCGTCTGTCTTCCTGTCCTACCTGATAACTTCCCCTTTCCTTGATAACAGTGGCCGCCTCCGGGGATGCTGGGATTTAGTCCAGGCATCCTGCCCAGCCATATACACACACACACACACACACACACACACACACACACACACACACACACACACTGTCATATTTTCCTGTCTGTCGGCTTATCTGCACAAAGTGATCATCACCCACCGGGGGAACTTTATGTAGAAAGATTAAGGATTTAGTTATTCCATTCCCAGCTGGGTTTAAGTCACATTTGCCAAGTCCACTCACAACACAAACCCCCCTTGTAACACAAGCACACTACCTTGATGCATTTGGAGCATGTTTGATTTATTAACCGAAAGCCTCTAGGCCTTGTAAATGCCCAGACTGTTTTTCTTTTTCTACTGTTTTTCTACAGTCTTTTTGCTTCATTGCTGAAAGGTTTGGCCCCCACATATTCCTCAGGGGATGAATAACAGAGCTGACCCAAAGCCAAATATTTGCTTGGGGAGGGCCATAAGCAAGCTTTTCCTTTATTATTGCAATGAAAATATTGTCCTTAGGGGCCCTTGTTGCTCCTTCAGACTAATTTAATCAGTGTTTGAGCGGATTTGAGTGCAGTCTCCCATGCGTATGTGTGCCCATGTGTGCATTCTTGGCTTTGTGGTTGAGTAAAAGGGTCTGGCCAGGTCAATATTGTCCTGCAGAGGAACTCGGCATGTATCTGAGTGGGTCAGGATGAAACACGGCCTCCCTTACCACTTTCTCTAGCAGCTGGACAGTCTGTTGTAGTAAAGCATTTTTCTCTCTGAAAGGAAAATCCATTGTTCATAGTCAGATATGTGTATTCAGGGTAACAGCATAGGCTTGAAGGCTTCTCTACCCCGGTTTGCCATTTTGTCAGCGGAAATTACAAGTGATCACAATGATTTGTTGCCACTTTAGACCATCCCTGCTATAATATTGATCATATTGAGGATTTGATTTGGCAGTAAACTCTGGATTTTTAAAGGGGATGTGCTCTGATGGGCATGCTGATTTCCCAATACTAATCAAACCAAAACTGGGGCTCTTCTAATTTCTAATTTCAGACGCAGGGAAAGAGCCAAGTCTGTGGTTGCCACGTAATTTATGTTTTCGAAAGAGTGCGATGCACTTGTGTCGAGCACTCTGAGCAGAGGTCCAATTATCACAAGTGGTATCAAAAGAGTAAAATTCTTCATTCCTCTTTCATTACGCCTGTACGTAGTGCTGCAACAAGCTAAGGCCCCCTCGCGGCACGTACAAATCATCTCAGTGCGCCGTCAGATGCATGGTAATCAATTCATTATTTATTTCATTATCATTCCCTGACTGTAGTCTGAGGCAGACTGTTTTTTTATTATTCATGACAGGCAGCCTTTTGATTTCTGGGCATTTTCCTTCACTCTGCCCTCCTTTTTTTGCTGAACATAATCCAGATTTGTCATCCATTTTAATGCTGCTTCATTCTGATGCATGGAGAGGAGGTGGGCAAGATGCTAGAGTCTGTGTGCTCTTCTCTGGGTAATTAGATTGGTGTCGTTCGGCATTGAGTGCTGGGTTAGCCGGGCCATTAATCAGCCCTTTGGTGTACACAGAGATGGACAGATGTCCTTTGAGGGGCTGTGTGGCTTGAGGACGGAGTAAAGAAAGAGGCAATAATCCTTCAAAACAGGCCTTCATTTCATTTTTTCCTTGTTCCTTTCAGATCTGTTCACTTCTCTCTTCTTCCCTTTTCTCTTCAGATCTCTTGAAAATTCAGGTCTACAGATCTATATCAGGGTAGGGGGAGATTTGTGCATATAATCTGCCTGTGTGAGCCATGACTGTCTTTGAAGCTTAAGAGGATGAACAACGGGGGTCTCTGCAGTAGGTTGCAGCAAAAACAAAAGGGTACACCCCCAGACTATGCAGCTTATAGCCTGATCCTTGCTTTATGAACTCAGACTGGCTCTATAAGGAAAACCTGAATGACACATAACACATACGCCTCTAAGAGGAAGGTATATGTTTTTGGCGCGTCATGGCCTGAGAACTGATGGTTCCTCAGTTTGATTGCAAAGAAGCTGACATAGTGTGGAATGGCTTTGTCAAATACGTCGGAGAAAGGATCTGATGGTCACCGAGAGTCACCGCACCATCCGAATGATGCAATAAAACCTAAGGTTGAATCTCTGTCAGGCAGCTGCCATTGATCGCACATGAATAATTTACACTGTCTTGGAGAGAACCCAACTGTCAATACCTGAAAGCCTCTTTATTGAGCATCTCATAATGGCAATATACAGTCCGTTATCCCATACACTAGCTTGAGTTGATTTTGCTCTCCATATGTATAATTTAGCTGCAATGGCTTCTGCCATTATCTTCTTGCCAGGATGCATTATACCTTAATTACCTCATTGGTATTTATGTATTTATCAGCCTCTACATAACTCTGATAACCTAAATAGTTTAATCATGAGAGGAGATAGTGAGTCCATTTACTCCAGTCATTTGAGAAATTCTTTCATCTTGCTTGTCTAATCACTAAAAATGAGAAGTATATCAGTGTTTGTTTGCACAGTATGCTCCTTTATCTCCTGCATGTGATACTTATCTTAAGGTAAAGTAAACCATTTACTGAGGAACTTGTCACAGCTTTACATGGGAGTTTAAAACGTGTAAATCCATAATGCAAACAGCACTGTGAAACATGGGCCACGTAGCAAAGATAACAGGTTGAGTTCCACTGCCTCACCAACCAAACAACCACTAATCGCACACTTCCTCGATGACAACAACCGCTCCGGCCACCGTAGCGTTTGTCTTACTTAAGCTAAGCTCAGACGCTAAACCAGCGTGCTCTGCCATGCCTTGCTTTTCTTTCTCATCCGAATGTGCTTCCAATTACCCCAGGTCAATGAGTTGCAGAAATGCCCCCTTCATTGCCATTGTGTCTGTCTTCACTTCTGTCCCTGTTCGAGGGCTTGCCGCCGTGCCCGAGTGATGAGTAATTAGAATATGGACTGGTAATTAACAGCAGCTTCTCGGTTGATGAAGTCTAGCGAAAGTGGAGGAGCGGAGGCTGGCATGTAGCTGCCGGTGAGATCATCATCCTGTCGTACAAATGGAAACAATGGACGCTGTCTGTGCCTCGCTGCTCCCAGGCCTGGCTCTCAATTGGAAAATCAATGGGAGGATAGAGAAGCACACTCGAGTGGAGGATAGCCCAAAAGTGGGACTAGAAATCGAAAACATGAGGGATGGCATGATGTAATGAAATGAAACAGCGCTGCTTAAGTCCCCCGAGACGAAAACTCGGCAGCTCAGCCGTAATCAGTGTCATTTTCAGTGTCTGCACTATGGCCAAAAAAAATTCCTCACAGCTATAGCCAGTCGTCATCACTAAACGGTCCTCCACGGCTGTATATCCTGGGATAAGATCGTCAGGTGCTTCCAGACATGACATACCTTCAGGTTGCCCTCCTTTCCTTCCTGATCACTGTTACTTGGTTCCATAATCATGACTCAGAGCGTTTAGTCATGTGTGTGTTGCAAGGATGGGAATGGCCCTGGAGTTAAAGTCTTTAAGATGATTCAGAAGGAAGGAAATCTTAAAAACCTCTCTGTTAAATGCTTCCTCTAACAGCTGGTCTGTTTAATCATGCGGCAGTACATATCAGAGCTCACTTCACACACACAACAAACCACACAAGCTCTTATTTTATTATAGCTGTCGTCCAACCTATACATCCCTCTTTGTCAGGAAAACAGATGATCGGCAATGAGAAGATGGGAAGACATGCATAATTTAATGCCACCAAAGAGGTGTCGGGGGCTAAAAAAAACTGTGACTCTGTCAGGTGAATATCGTGATAAATGGAAGGTCGTGAGCGGAGCTCATAGGTCCTGCAGCATTTGAGTAATACAATTTTCATGAAAGGAGAATTAATTTCACTTTCAGGTAATACGGCTATTCCAAAAAGCTTCTGCTACCCAAGTAGATGAAATGAGTGAACAGATTGCTGAAAGCTGGTTTAGAAATGCAGCATCTGGGGCTAGAAAGTGTCTCTTTAGCTGCATGGTAAAGTAGCTGTATGTATGTCAGTTCACAAAAATGTTTCTCCCATTAATATACAAAGGACATTATATTATATATACACATGCATATTTTGTATGCAGAAAAAAAGTGACTAGAGGCTCTGCACATACTTTATGGCCCGGAATGATTCCAGGATATCTTTCTTCTAACTATACCATTCTTTTGAGATCCATAAAGCATTTCCAGAGGTTGTTTCCAGGACGCGGGGCCGGTGTCTATGTCTACCAGCTGCTCTTTGACTTTGGAACAGAGAGGAAGCGCTCCCTCCATTCTCACCCTCGACATTTCTCTTGTTGTTGTTTTTAGTGAGGGAAAACGAATAAACTCATTCCCCAGAGGCCTCGGTTATTCAGTCAGCAGCCCACACACACTCACACACACACACACACACACACAAACACACACACAGATAGCTATTTCTCCCCTCTGTTTGGGGAAGCAGGGAAATGGATTCAAAAGAAAGAATTTGGTAAACTTCTCCCAGAGTACCGATTGTTGCATACAACTTCTTGGCAACTCAATTATAAGCCAATCAAGCAGCGAGAGATAAAGCTTCTGAGCCCCCCCCCCCCCCCCCTCCCTGGTCTTATAAACCACATGTCTCCTCACTGCACCCACACAACAATGACTAGGCTTTAGCCTCAAATACATATGATGTGGCCTTGCTGCACGTCTGACTCACACAGCACAGAGACAATACTCTGAGAAACGGATAGATGTAATGATCTCGCCCACAGCTGCTGCTGCTGTTGAAGGATAATTGGAAAATGGTCTCTTCAAACTTGTACAAACACACATAAATACATAAACACACTGCCCGTCTGTCATTCCCCATCATTTCTTCCCACACTTACACACGCATATAGGCCTCAAACAAATCTAATTGCATGCACACCAGGCTTTAACCGGCTGATGTTACAAGCCCGAGCACGACTGATTCTTTTTCTGCTTCTCGGATTTCATTAGTCATTAGAAACAACTGGAGCCGTGTACAGTGGCTGTTGTGAGGCAAGGGGCTTTGAGTCATCGGTTTGCCTCACAACAGGAAGGTAGAGAACACACAAAACACACACACACACACACACACACACACAGAGTCAAACATATTTTGGATTACCTCGAGCAGGAAAAAACACCTGGGAGACAAGGACGCACAGAAGTCCTGTCCACATATCAGCCTGACATTGCTTTATGGAAAGACTCTGAGATGTCTCTGTGATTTCTTACCTTCCCTGGCATGTTTACGGCTTAGTGTGTGTGTGTGTCCCTTGAGATATGAGTTACTGTGCACCAAAATGCCCAGAATGTATGGTGTCATTTGTCTAGGTGGGCTTCAGTCCAAACATGCACTCTCATAGGAGAAATAACAATATGGTATATGAGTAACAGACACAAGCTTCTTTCTGTTAGATCAGCAGAGTCCCAAAATGCAGCTGATCCCTATAGTTACTAAATCAGGAGTCATAATTCACACCTTTCTGCACAGTGATTACACCATCCATTGAGCATGATTCAGCCTTTCAGGGCTCGATGACAAATAGTTTATCATCAGAGAGTGATATATTTGCCCGAGATCCACTGTGCACTATATACTTGCGATTTCCAAGTGTTGGTTATTGGTTTACACACACACACAGACACACACACACACACACACACACACAGACACACACACACGCTTGCGATTTCCAAGTGTTATTGGTTGATGTATATAGTTCAGCTAGTGCTGTCCGTGGCTTTGGGCTAAAAGGAGTCCCACTAGTAATCATTATCTGGGCCTGTTTGTTTTCACTGTGGTCTCTGTGGTGTGGGATGGACTGTGCTTTACATCCAAAGCGTCCTGGCAGCCAGTCTTCTCTCCCTGACCCATAACCTCGGTCTGTTGGCGCAGGCTCGTCCTCGCTACTTTGCTTCTAACAAGCAGACGTTAATAAATCATGCTTTGCTCATTACCCAGGCTCTGTTATCAGCTCGTGTCTGTGAAATTGATCTAGTCTGTGCACGTCTTCACTGGAGACCCCACGCTTCTGTCCTTCACATCTTCCAAGGCGTCACTGTCAGCGGATTGTTTCCCTTCCCAACTTTCTCCTCTGCACTCTTCTCTCTCCTCTTTCCTCTTTCCACTCTTTCATCATTCTTCCTCCTGGTCACATCCCATCATAGCTTACCCTGATGCCACTTTTGGACTCGCATATATTCAGTATCATTAAATTTCAGCTTTTGCGCCAAAAACGTACAATAAATCTTTTTGGCCCGGCATCTCTACGGTTTGTGTGGCCCTAAAACTATTGAACCACAAATGACTAAAGTATGTTAGAGTTTTCAGCTCCTTAAAACTGGCCAATTCACCACACCCATCATATAGCACAGAAGCCCTCAAAAATGACTACCCTTTAAATAAAAACATTAATTTACAAAAACAAAAAAAAACTTTCCAACTAGCCCAGAATATTGATTAAAGTCATACATCAATCCAACCCTCTTTAAACCACCCATATTTCAGCACACTCAGGGTCTTAGATTGTTTGAGTCTGAGCACCCATGAGTGTTCCCAATTAGCCCTGCCACTCATTTCATTCCCAGAGGCTCTTCTTCTCCATTACACCTAATGAGATGTTTTTTAGAGAACAATCCCAAGGCCAAGTCTTCCCATTAGACCTTTTTTTGATGAAAGCCTTTTCAGTAAGCTGCTTTGCTATTGGTCCAGATTGAAAATGAGTCATGCTGGCCATTTAAGCACAGATGGTAAAGACCTGCCTGGCTAATATACGCCAGCATGGGCCGCGCTGCCATCCGCTATACTTTCCTCATCCAGCGCTGGCACATATGGCCATTAAGAGAGAGGAATTCAGCTCCTGCGTTATTAAATGGGAACCGTCTGAAGCTGAGGGGATTTGATTTTGTCTCTATTTGTGGACCCAAAAGAAATCTGGGACTTACTGTATAAGCCCCATAAGCCTGTAGACAGGAACAAAAGTATTCTGTCTCTGTATGTGACGTGTGTGTATCTTTTTTGTTAGTCTCCATCCATCCAAATCCTTTTGAGTAGCCAAGAGAGAGTGAGAGAATAGCATGGTGGAACCTCATTTATTGCCCCCATCTGTTTATGTCTTTTTACTTCTGGAAGTGAATTTGAGGAGCAGGAATGACCAGCGTCCTGTGGCATGCAGATGTTCCTTTTTCTGCTCTTTGCTCCCAGTCATTAAGTGTGGTGCAGTACTGTATATAAGGTTGGCTGACAAAGCTAGCTGGCTCTGACTGTATGGTTTAAGCATGCTGGGGCTCTATGAAGATTTTTGGTGGCAGATCACACTGGCTTTGATTTTCTAAAATATGTGCACGCATCCGTGTCCGTCTGCCCTCTCTCACATAAAGGATTTCACTTGCACATGCACATACCGAAGATCTCCTTAGAAAAAGACTCAAGACTCTGGTCGCCATTCCATCTCACGTCAACATCAAAGGCCTCGTCTCTCATCGTGATCTGGAAACCTGTTCCACCAATGCTCCGTCATCCTGCCACACTGCTGGGTTTTTGCGGCGTCTGCACGCAACACCATTACTCCTCATTAACGTCAGCTCAGCCTGTCAGAGAGGGTGTTAACGCTTGTTAAAATGAAGCCCGCTGCTTCATACAGTACGCTGAGGACTTAGCAGTCCTTTTAAAGCCTTTCAGTTTCACAATACACTCACTATTTTCCTGTTATAGATGAAGGTATGATACAGTGGGGTTAAGGAGCCTCCACCGAGGTCAAAGGGAGACAATTAGTTTTCACTCGTGGCTGAAACATTCCTTGGTGTGTCCGAGAACTAACCATAGCGGACCTCACCTCCCGGCTGCTAGTCAGGCCTTATAGTCCCAGTCAAGTCAGGCAGCTTCATTAACATCATCAAAAGCCAGTTTAAAGGCTATTCTTACCGTAGAAACAGAAGCCAGGGTGACATATAGAGGACTGTGTGTGCGTGTGTTTTCCCTTTCCTTGCAGTGATGGTTGGCAGACAGACACAGGTCTGATGCAAACCAGTGACTTTCTCTGCCTAGCATCAGCTCTGGATGCAGCACACACACACACACACACACACACACACACACACACACACACACGAAAATATATATACATGCAATGACAGAACAGACATAGACCCAGACACTCTCTGACCTACCACCTCTGGCTTTCCTCGTGTGAAAATATAAAAGCCCTCCAGTAATGTACCGCAGTCCATCCATACTTTATAAAGCCCTGCATATTTTAAAGGCAAAATATTTGATATTCAACGTTTCTGTATCTCTCTTTCCTCCTGACTAATTTTGATAATGTGATTGCAGACCTCGCTCTATTCAACATTCACTTTTATCCGATAAGCTCTTGTCTCCCCTCTCAGGAAATTAAGTTGTCATCCTGTGTCTCTTTCATTAATGTGAATATCATTTCATTGCTGTTTATTAAATTCCAGGTAGCTGTGGCCAGAGGTGATTCTAATAGTGGGCTTATATTTTTAACTCTCCAGCTTGTCAGTGCATTATTAACACAGACGATGCATTGAAAGCCTTTTCTACTGAAATTGTTCATGCATTTTAACAGGCACTGTATTTCATCTATATCTGCTCCAGTTAATCAGCATCTTCCTAAACACCTAAAGGAAACATCTTGTCATTCTTACAGCTCCTGTTGAAGATTTCAAGCAGCATTTTCTCAGGTGTATCTTCTCTCTTTACCCTCTACAGGTGGACCTTGGCTTCTTGCGGTTCGTCTCGGCCATTGGCACCCAGGGCGCCATTTCCCAGGAGACCCACAAGATTTACTATGTCAAGTCCTACAAAGTGGACGTCAGCTCTAATGGAGAGGACTGGATCACTTTGAAGGAAGGCTCCAAACAGAAGGTAGGGGACCCTGTTCCTTATTATTATTTTAATTTTATTTTTTTACGGCACAAATCTTTCTATTTATTTTTCAGCTCCTACAACGTGAGCCCATCTATTTATTTATTTTTTATTATTGACAAAATGCAGTATACAGAGAATCAGGTAAACAGTAATAGCACATGAACATCAAGTGTACAAACTTATGAAGATAAAAATAAAAAACATACGAAGCAATACAAACGATAATCATTACAGCGGTTTCAGGGAAAAAAAGCTCTAGTTTCCAGTTTTTTTTTTTGTTATCCAACGATCTAAGTGACTTTGGTAGAGATTTAAACTCTATGAGAAAAGGTGCAAAATTAGGAGATGAATTAGAAAATTTCTGCTTGTGAATATAAAATTTGGCATACAGAATGATGAAATGAATTATCTGAATTATCGTAGAAACAGATGATATGTTTAAGGTTAAAGGTGTAGACAAAGTGCCTGTTCCTCATTATTCATTAGCCAGCAGTGGTCTAATGACATCATCTCGAGGCTCTAAAACTATAATTGAAAATGATAATCTGAAAAGCTCGGATAACTTTTCTAGATACTTTTGCATTCCTGAGCTCTACGTGAGACTATCATCTCAGACTAGATAATGGTTCATTTTTTACTTCTGCCTGACCAGTGACTGCGTCATAAAAGCCACTGCTGTGCATGCACTGCACTTGAAATATCCTGTCTCTAAAAAGCAGCCAGCTGACTTGAATTGTGGTCTATTCCAAGTTGCCTTTGAACTCAACAAAAGGGGGAATACCCAGCCATATGTACTTGAGTGTCTGTCTCCCAACGTACAATTATACACTTTCCTCTGTATGGTAATATACCCACCGTCCACAGTATATACTGTAAGTGGATGGTATTTTCCAGCACAGACTGCGGTGCTAATGCAGCACTGCAGTAGCTATAGAAAGGATAATGTAAGGAATGTAGTCTCTGTTTTATGTCAGGCACCCGTCAACTTGACGAAGAAAAGACAAGGATGACAAAAGACTTGACAGACAAGAGTTAAAGGGGATAGGGATAAAGCCTGTCATGTTTGAGCAGCTGGTAGAGGAGCATCCAGAACAGAGAGGAAAAGAAGAGGAGGGAAGGGAGGAATGGCATGCTTGACCGGAGCGTGACAGGCTGTAACCATTGATTGCTGTTTCAGACCAGGTTTTGTCCACCTGGAGGCAAACACCCCGTCCACTGTGGGTCTTCCGGAGGGGTCAGAGATGCATGTGTGTGTCTGTGTGTCATGTAAATACCACCAAGGCATTTTTGAGTAAAAGACTGCAAAGCCGCAAGTGAAAGAAAAAAAAGTTCCCAACAGTAACAGAGCATCCGAACAAGTGTTTGTGCTGCTGTATACACATATCCCCGGGCCTGATTATTTTATAGTCTCCCCAAAGTACACAGTCCCTTCTGTAAAGTGGCGGCTTAAAGGTGCCGTGGTAGGCCAGGCCTGTATTTTTCCGGACTCTAAAGTGCTTTTGTGCGGAGGGTTGCCATTTGCTACATGCTGAGCCTGCAGTTTGGCGTCTTAGCTCTGGAAAAAGCCACTTTACAGTTAGCGAGTGGAGAGGAGACTCGGCGTGACATTTAAGAGAGTGGATGACTTTGTTGCGGTCCCTTAGTGACGTGGTTGACAGGTATTGCTCAGGGACTGGGCTGCAGAGGCAGGCTGTATGGACTAATGGA
Source organism: Sander lucioperca (assembly GCF_008315115.2). NCBI lineage: Eukaryota > Metazoa > Chordata > Actinopteri > Perciformes > Percidae > Sander > Sander lucioperca. The sequence continues at coordinate 2,558,337 of NC_050195.1, read as the reverse complement.
TCAGCGCTGGTGTTGTTTTAGCTCATCTTAGGTCCTTTCTATCAGTGTGTCCATCCTGCTCCTCTCAGCTGGATTCCTCTCTGCCTCACAGCTACTCCGTGGGCGGGTCAGAAGGTCACATGTTCACCGGTGTGATTCAATTACCCAGAATGAACTGTGACGGACTGCGGGGAGTTGTTTTGCTAGGTGGTCGGCCTCTTGGAATGGCGATAGTAAACTGTCAACCGACCCCAGGGGAGAACAGTGGCATCTTTGACCTTTAAACAAGACACTGCAGTAAAACCTCCACCAAATCTGGAACTAGAGGACAGAAAAAGGGCATCTTGAACCAATATGGTCTTGTCAGTGTTACACATACAGCCTTAGGTTTCACAGTCATAGGCCACAGCCTGTTTGTGCTGCTACATATGGCGCAAGACGAAGCGCTAGGGCAATTTAAGGGGTCAGTTTAGTCGTACATAGCATAGCACCACGGTGAAAAGACAGATTTTCCAACACTACCTAATGCACCTTGACTCAGTACACAAATATGACCAATCATTCAGCTCCTGCCGTTTCACTGCATCTTAATCTCATTGAATGACAACCTTTCCCTGACTTCGCTCTCCTTTTTCCTGATTCAATGCAGCCAAGGTCTCAGACAAATTTCCAAACAGCATCTCGATTCAACATGTCAATAATTGACTCTCCTTCCGCCTCTATCACAGGTTTTCCAAGGCAACACCAACCCAACAGACGTTGCCAAGACGATGCTGCCCAAACCCACGCTGACGCGCTTCGTCCGGATCCGTCCCGTTACCTGGGAAACAGGCATCGCACTGCGCTTCGAGGTGTATGGATGTAAGATATCAGGTTGGTACTGCTCAGATCCCTGCTGATCTGAACACACACACACACACACACACACACACACACACACACACACACACACACCTCAGCTTTATATTTGCTCACAGCTGCCACTGACAACGCACAACTCTATATTATACTGCATATATTCTAACTAAATGCAATGATCAGATGATGCCACTGACTCGATTTAGGATTTCTGCACATGCCCAGATGTTAGTTTCGCTCCCTTCTTGTTGCAACATACTTGGTATTTCCCACTCTGGCCCCAGTTGCACAAACACCTTACTTCTGCCAGGTGTGAGATGAAGCTCTATCTCTGTGAGAGTTCTGCTCTAAGGCTAAAGTTAACTGCTGCATAATAGAGGAGTGGCACAGGAAGGAGGATTACCTATTTATGTTACCCCATGTTTAGATGTACCTCATTCAATATAAATGGAGCCGACAGCTGGCAGGCAGAAAGAGATGGAGATGGGTGGGATCTATATGGTCTCAACCCTCCTCTTTAGACAGTCTGCCTTTTGCTTAGAGAGCTTTGATTTTTGGAAAAGCTCTTCTCATCTTTGCTTTTTTGTCAATGCTATTTGTAATAAGTGGTGTGTGTGTGTGTGTGTGTGTGTGTGTGTGTGTGTGTGTGTGTGTGTGTGTGTGTGTGTGTGTGTGTGTGCGTGTGTGCGGCTCACTTTCAAATGGTTTTAGCACATCTGTCTGCATCTCTATGGGTTTATGAGCATGTGTATTGAATGTTAATTAGTGCTTGCCTGTGTATTTTGTTCTTCTGTACTTGGATAGGCTTGAATAGGGAGCGTATCTTACAAGGACAAGAAAAAAACTGCCATTTGTTGTCAGTTTTGTTAGTTCAGCATTAAGCCTTGGATTACAGTTAGGGTCCGGATTAGTTGTAACCAGCCAAGTGTGTGTGTGTGTGTGTGTGTGTGTGTGTGTGTGTGTGTGTGTGTGTGTGTGTGTGTGTGTGTGTGTGTGTGTGTGGAGTTATGCAGTTATGCATTACATATGTGTAGCTGTTCATGTAATAGCAGAGGGCACTGTGGGTACAGCAGGGTTACAGCTGGGGCGTGTGTTTCGGGCGTGCGACCAGACCGCTGCACAGAGCGTAAACACATCACAGGACTGAAGTCACCACAGGGCCTCCGTAAGGACGTCAGCACCCCTGGGTGCTATGAAGTCACTGCCAGCTCCACTGTAGGCTAGCAGCACTGTCGGAGAGAGAGAGAGAAAGTGCGAGGCTCTTGAGGGCTGCATAAACTCGATGACTCACTCCGTTCTACCTTGAGTTATGATAACTGCAGGAACTTTTGTTGAAAGAAATATGAACTTTTTAGTGCATCTCCACTTCTCCTGAAAAGTATATACAGTGCACAAAAATGTGAGCTATATAGAGCTATATAAAACTATTCTAAGGTTCATTTTTTCCAACTTCCACTTGAGATGTCAAGACCATAATTCAGGCATCAGATTAGAGGAGGAGGTGTACCCCAGAATGTTGCAAGATGTTTTTCCCTAAATCATCATGGTCGCGTGCCCCTGCTGATGCAAATAGCTACTCATTAATAAAAAGATCCACCGCCCTGTTGTTTGTAAATACGCCATGGTGTATAAATATCTCTGATGAACCACTGATGCTCCACCCAAACCCTAAATGCCCACACCGCCATGTATCACCATATACACGCTTGCAGTCCACAAACACACACACACACACACACACACACACACACACGTTTGTTCCTCTGGGTGTGTCATTGCATGCATGTCATCTGTGAAGCTTCTGTGATTGCAGCTGAAGTCAATTAAGAGCTCCAGATGAGCCGGGGAGTTCACCCAAGTGTCTAAACTCAGATCAGACACACAAACACACAATCACGCACATACAGTATACCTTTCCCTCATATCCTTCCACTTCAAAGGCGATCAGTGTGCAGTGCCTTAGCTTTGCTCTACCAGAGGCTGTGATCCGTTTCAAACAGATCTTGGCCGAAGACGAAAGAAAGAAGGTCGAGAAACCCACAAAAACAGTCAAGAGGCTTCCGCACCGCCAGCGTTTGTTCCTTGAGCCTCGATTTTCTATAGTGCAGGACCAGAGATTTGTCTCACGGGTCTGCATAGGAGCTGTTTTAGATAACCAGAGAGAGAAGTCTGAATGAGGCCTTGTTTTCCCCAAGTCTTCGCTCTTTCTTCCCAGATACAGCTATGCTATTGAGTCCTGCAGCGGTACAGAGCGCACTTTGTCTCGTACAGACAGACACAGAAGATGTAATAATGCCTAGATTTATCCCTCCGTGGGAGCCAGATAGTAAATATGTTATTGCTCACCGCAGGTCCCTGACTCAGTGTCTTGGGATTAAGTGTTAGGAAGAGACAAAAAGTAAGATGTAGCCCTAATACAAGCTGCTAAGTTTCAGAATTCTAGTGATTATATCACGGAGAAACTTTTGTGAGCTCTACTTTTGGCTTCAAAACTCAATACTAGACCCACAAGACACAAGAACTATGAGGCTAGTACTACTAAATGTTACATGAAGAGGGACAAATAATATATGTATGTATAGAATTGAATGGAATCTTTTTGGTCATGTGGTCATTTTCAAAAAGAATGCCCTGTCCAAAAAATAATCCAGGCACAATTCACTTCAGGCCATAACTTCACTACTTTCAAAATTCCAACAGTGTAATAAATCCTTGAAAACGTAACGTCAAAATTCAAAGCGAGAGTCTAACATAAAAAAAAAGCAGTATATTTGCTATTTCTTTTATGTGGGAGGAGAGTGGGTTAAACACAAAAACTGGCACTGTTGCTCAAAAAATGTATTTTTGCTAATTTGAAATGTTTATCAGGTTAAGTTGGATCTGTTCTGGTTCACAGTGCCAGTAGAAATGTTGTCATTCCTTAACAATTAATAACATTTTATTACGTAGGATACCAGCAACAACTTAGAAAGCATGGCACTGGATATCTTTGTACTTGTACGGAGGTGACAACATGTGGAAAGTTAAGAAATTCAGGTTTAAACACGACAATGCTTCCGAGCTGCGGCAACAGGTTGCTGTCCTGTTCGGCTTTTGATATGGAGGGATGGCATTATGAAAAAAAGGAGAAGAAAATAAATGTGAAAACAGCTGTCTCCCTTTTGAAACGAATGAGAAACATATTCATAGATGTCGACACCTACAGAGACTTAGAATAGGGTAAGATCAGAGGAGTAGAATAAAAGGATGAGAAGAAAGCTCGAAAATGTGGACGGGAAACAACGAGGTGTTAAAAGACGCAGTCCCACAGATGTTGACAGCTGTGGAGCAGAAGGTAGATGAGTGCAGCAGCAGATAAAACACAAAGAGAATGTGTTTTGTGTGTCAGTATATGTGAGCCTATAGAGGGAGGTGCGGCTGGATAAGGGAGATGAAAAGGAACAGCACTCCCAGAATGCAGGACGTCGAAGCACCAACCGGGTGGAGGGTTTTAATTGGCTGCCTGGAGACAACCGCTTCAGGCAGAGGAATTAGTATGCATGAGATCTGCAGACAGAGAGAGAAATACAATAGAGGGAGAGATCACAGCAACATCACAAAGAGTTTGGGGAATTGTCCTCCTCACTTTGACTTTCCCTATCTCCGTTGCCCCTTCATATCAACCTCTTACTCAAACTAGACTTGTGGCATTGGTTAATGATGTTGAACATCAAGCTTTTGGATATGGATCGAGTCTTTTGTTGGCCATCATCTCTGAAGGTTGTCATTAGTTTGTATCAAAAAAGCTGAGCACCTTTTGCTTTCCGTTTTGTCTTTCAGAGTACCAGTGCTTGGGCATGCTGGGCATGGTATCAGGTTTGATCGCTGACAACCAGATCACTGCATCCTCCCATACGGACCGGAGCTGGGTACCGGAGAATGCCCGCCTGCTGACCAGCAGGACGGGGTGGACCCTGCTGCCCCAACCCCAGCCCTTCACCAGCGAATGGCTGCAGGTGGATCTTGGCGAGGATAAGCTAGTGAAGGGGTTGATAATCCAGGGGGGGAAGCACCGCGAGAACAAAGTCTTCATGAAGAAGTTCCGCCTCGGCTACAGCACCAATGGCTCCGACTGGAGGATGGTGTTGGACACCGGCGGGAGCAAGCCAAAGGTGAGAGTTTTTCTTTACGTGGCTTCTGTTAATCGTATGCTACAATGGACTGGGACATGTGTTCCGTTTTGCTTACACATCCGAAGCATAACCCTAACCAAAGAACCCTTAAGGGCGCTGACACACAGAGCCGATTATCAGCCGTCGGACCGTCTGGCGAGGTCGGTGACTCGAGTTTGTTCGGTGTGTTCCGTGCCGTCGTCCGTCTGAGGAGCCGTCGGCCTTTATTTTGGCCGACCCGACATGTTCAGTCGGGACTCACCCGGAAACGGCGAGCGGATGAGCCTCTCAAAATCTGACGAAAATCTTTTAAACTGACCTTTGTCGATCTGAAATGAAGACAGATTCAGAAACTGCGTGGCCTATTTCTCTCTTAAAATGTTTTCAGAAACATGTTTCGGTAAACTATTTTAGTACAATATGAGATTATATTCTGAACAAGCCGGCCATGACAGTCTGGCTGTGAATTTCCGGAGAAAAAAGAACCACGTGACGCCTTCGTCCAATCAGCTGCCGGTGTTCATTTTCTGGGAAACAATACAGAGCAGCGCCGCCTGCTGCTATGGAGACGCATTACGTTTCGTGCACACGCAGAGCGTACGCTCAAGTCGGCGTCGCCTCAGTGTGTTCTGAGGCATTTTTTGGACCTCGGGGACCCAACTGATCAGTCCAACTGGCTTTTCTGCCGACGGTCGGCCGTCTGGTTGGTGTGTAAGCACCTTAATGCTTTCTTTAGGTCGAGGCTGAAGTTCTTGGAATTAGTTTGATTTCTAACGCGATCCAAAAGATAGGCTTTTACCTTCAGCATTGTGGGAAATGATTTAAATAAATGCTTCTAAAAATGTCTCTCGGATACATCAGAGCATTGATGCCGATGATGACACATTTAGTCAATTTTCACCCGAGCGTTGTGCCTGGCAGTTGTGAGTCATTCAGGAGTCGTTTTTTAAGTCAATTTCAGCAGTGCTTTGAATCACATTAGGATAAGCATCGCAAGTCTCTCAGAGCCTTTTCCCAGTTCTCTCTTCCTGCTTTGTATTCTGCACGACAAACACACACACACACACACACACACACACACACACACACCGTTCAACCCTTTCAATGGATAGTGAAACCTCTCCAGGGTAGAAGGAGGGGCGAAGGGAGCCAGGGGGAAACAGAGGGAAGAGAGGAGGACGAGAGAGGAGAGAACGTACAACATAGAAAAGTGACCCAAGATTTATCTGCCAGGGTCACCACATGCACAGAAGACACACGCCAACTTTGCCCAATGCATTCACACGCTTACACACAAAGAATGTGTGTGTATATATATATATATATATATATATATATATATATATATATATATATACACACACAAGCACATATACAATCACACACACCTCCAAGAAGATCTGCAATAGCCCGTCCCCAATTACAAGCGTCCCTGACAGGGCATAAATCTGAACCAGATGGGTTGATGGTTGATTTATGAAGGGAGTGAGGAGGATCCATATCCCCCTGTCCTAGTTAGCTGCCTCTCTCCTCTCGCCTGAGAGGTTCCCAGCATCTAAGGTGCACCAGGCTCCTTCACGTGATCACACCCATTAATCCACTTCCATCAGTCCTCTGTCTCCTCCTCTGCTTGCTACTCTTGCATCCCACGTCCTCCTCTTTTTCATCGTGTATTTCTGTAGCTTGAGGAGGATCTGAGGCAGAGTTGAAGGAGCCGAAAGTCGCCTTTTGACAGAGGTGTGTGTCATGCTGTCTTTGCCGCTGGTTCCCTGCTTCACTTGCCTAAGATGTAACTGTGCTTTAGATGTCAGCAAGATAAGAGAGATCTGGTCATCTTCTGTTTCTTTTTACCACGTACCCAGCACATGTTGGTATGCCCCACTTCTGGTTTTCAGAAGGCAGGGATAAGTGTGCCTCGGGGCATCTGCATTTGAAGAGCTGTATCAGTCAAAAAAATACCCAGCTGTGACTTTATCAGCAATATTTCACTCACTCTTTTCTCATCTCTGCCCCTCTTCCTTGCACCTTCTCTCCTTTTCCCTGCTAGATATTCGAAGGGAATAGCAACTACGACACTCCTGAGCTGAGGTCGGTGGAGCCCCTGCTGACTCGTTTCATCAGAATTTACCCAGAGAGGGCCACTCCTGCTGGCATGGGCCTGCGACTTGAGCTCCTGGGCTGCGAGATTGAAGGTAAACTGGAACTTCTATTCAAATCTATTGTATTGTCTTGCAATGTGGGTGGTTTGGGGTGGCTTGTGGCTCAGGGGTAGAGTGGTCGCCCCTCAACCATAAGATTGGCAGTTTGATCCCAGGCTCCTCTGGCCACATGTCAAAGTGTCCCTGAGCAAGACACCGAAACCCCAAGTTGCTCCCTGGATGCGTTATGTACAGCTGCCCTCCAATCCTAATACTTAGGATGGGTTAAATGCAGTTATTGAATGTCACAACATGTTTTGTTTTTTTTGTTGTTTTTTTAACCCTTGTGTTGTCTTCCCGTCAACCATGCAACCTTGTGTTTTTCTGGGTCGAAATTTCGACATTTTGTTCTTTTTCTACACTTTCCTCGAAGTTTTTGTCACTTTTTTCCAATTTTTTTGTCACCTTTGGCAATGTTTTTGGTCACTTTTTTCAGCGTTTAAAAAGAAATAATGTTTTTGTCGATTTCTTTCCTGCATTTCTGAAGCTTTTTCCAACGTTCTTTTGTCATAGTTCTAATATAGAAAGTTTTTGTAAACAGGTCAAATGACCCGAGGACAACAGGGGGGTTAAGAAGCAATGTTATTTCTTTCTATCTATGGTGGTGACATTTCTACATGTAGTGCTGATCTCTCTACCAATAACGTTTCCACCTATGGTGGCAAAGTTACTACCCAGAGTGAAAACCTTTTTCCCGTATGTTGATTACATTTCCAATGACATTTTCACTCCTGGTGTAGACAGTTTTAGACAGATTATTAATTGTCTACCCATGATGACAACCTAACTCAACACCTATTCACAGGTGAGCCATCTATCATCCTAGCTAATGACATGGCTGTAAGTAGCTTGTGCTTCATGTCTTTGACACAGTCGGGGTTATTTAAAGATGTGGGGGCTCCTTGTGTTGAGCCCACAGCTGCCCAGCTCCTGCTCTTTATCCCTACAAGGGACATTTGTCTTGTCTTCCTGTTACATCAAAGCTGCCCCCATAGCTAGCCACTTCTAGAGGCAATCAAATGAAAGCCCACCTGGCCCAGTAGGATTATTGCAGCCTGGCCCCCATCGCACTTTTCCCAACCTCTGCATGTCTTTCTTCTTTCAAAGGACCGCACACACTTTGCTATCTTTAAAACGACCCCTATTTTTTTTCCCAGCTCTCTATCTGTCTCTCTCAAAGCTGATGTAGCATAGAAACAGCTCAGCGATATAAGAGTGTGTAGCGCGCTAGCCCTAAGTGGATTTACATATTGGATTTCAGGGAGGCCCATTCCGTTGTAAGCCTCATGGACTCCCACCGGGAGCTTTAGTCAGATGATAATGCTTGTTTTCAATGTTAATGCCAAACACACACATACTCACACAGACGTATACACACACGGAGCAACCGCAATCACCCTGCCAAATATGTGGTTACAGGCATGTATACACAATCAGGCACATACACAGGTGCTTGTAGAAGTGTGTACAAGCACGTGTGTACAGTACGTGTGTAGCAAGCCACAGCAGGAGGGCTAAATCCTCATTTCTGTGAGAGGCTCCCCTGACGCAGCGCTGACCCCATCCCTGACCTCCCCCACCCTGAATCTGACAGGGGCTGATCTGCCTCATATTTCATCCAGCAGAGGGAGAGAGAGCGAGAGCATTGGCTCCCACACACACACAGATACTGTACAGTACATATACATTTTTCAGGCAGTTTTCCCCCATCTGTTTCTCTCTCTCTCTCTCTCTCTCTCTCTCTCTGCACACACACCACAACACGGCTGTGCAGCAGCGGAGCGTGGAGGCAATCTACGGCCATGCCCACATCCAAGTGTGGTGGGGCTGTAATGATAGGCCACTATGTCAGCCAGGGGCCCTGCCTATAGCCAATAACAAGCCCTGTTTCTGCATCTTTATAGTTTCAACCGCCTAAGTCCTAAGCACCATGCTTTAGCTTCAACTTTATTTATACGCCCACACCTCCACAGCATGATAAAAGGAATGATTGTAATAGCTCAGGCCTTAATTGAAGCAGAGTGTGTAACTGTGGGCAGAACATGCTGAGCTTCCGAATACATATTTGTGTTTCTTGGCTTTTTTTCTATTTTCTATTTTAGCTATGAAAACACACATTTTCAGACAACATCTACACCCCATGCTAGCACTCCTTACCTCTCAAGTAACTTTATCCTGGCAGTCTGAACACACTTTTAGTGTTTGGTTATCTAAGACGTATTCACTTCCAGTCCCTATCATGTTGAAATGCACTTATTAACTCTTCACTTTGGACAAAAGTGTCTGCCCAATGAATGTAATTTCAAATCCTTGCAGCATATTTCCTCTTTATCTCTGTGTAACATTTAAGCTGAGAACATGATCCGACATTGATCCGACCAAACAACAGGAATGTAATGTTCTGCAATAGCTAATGAACCACATCAGCGAACCTTCTCTGAATAATAAGGAAAAGCATAAATCAAAGGTTTGCTTAAAATGTTTAAATGTGAACCAAATCAGAAAAGCATTTTCCATGTTTAACTTCAATTCTAATGTATGTTGTCTGCTGTCTCCCTTCTTCTCCATCTTTACAGCTCCAACACTCCCGCCAACCACGCTAGTCCCTAGCACTACCCCGTCGGACGAGTGTGACGACGACCAGGCGAGCTGCCACAGCGGCACAGGTGATGACTACGATGTGACAGGTGCTAACATCGCCCTCATGAGACTGCAAAAAAAAAAAACCTGCCCCCCTCTTGCCCTTCCGTCTGCCATGGCTCACACTCGATCTGCTCCGCTTTCCCAGCTTCACCTCTTTCTGTTGTAGTTAGATTACCGCAGCTAATCTGCCACTTAACTGTGCACACTTGCAAGCGCGCATGCATGCACCCACCTTCTTTTCCACTAACTTCTCTTGGCCTCATTTCCCACTAACCCAGTAACTCTCTGAGCCTGCACTGCTGCCTGCACTCCCCATTAACCAGCAGTCTCCAATGATGAGCATGGCAGCGTCTTAGTCACGTGTTTCAGAAGTATTACATAAGTGTGTCATGGTAGAAATACCGAGACAGGGCACCTGTAAGAATGAAGAGAAAGACAAGGCATGTGTTGATTAGATAGATCTTGCTAGCATGGATACATTTAGTGCATGAGTGCAGCTATTTGAAAAGAAACTTAACTCTTGCCAGGCTAGGCTAACCTTGCTAATGTCTTGTGTTGTGTTGTGTTGTGACAGGGGTTACCACGATGCCAGAGACCACTACTGCTGAAGAGGATACAATCCCAGGTGAGCCAAAAAACAATATATGTTTCTCTCCCATCAATGATTCTACGTCTTATTAAGCGCTGGATGTGATGAGTAAATATTTAACTGCTCAAGGTTTTTTTGAATTCATTACCATAGAATTATCAAGAAGCCTACCTTAGCTAATAATTGCCAGCTCAAGGTCCTCTGATGTGTGTCTGTTATTAAAGCTGATGATATGGCCCAGAGAGGCTCCTGCTGACAGGGTGAGGGAGGTTGTGTGATGCAGGGCTAGCTGATGATTAGCACTGGTGCTCTGTTGCTGCCTTCTCAGCATAATCACTAATCACTGGGCCGACACTGCCGCACACTAAACACACACACACACACACACACACACACACACACACACACACACACAGCAACACAAAAACAGGGAAGCACAATGCAAATGACCACAGAAAATGGGGGGCACAGACACACACACTTAGTGCCATTTCCTGTAGCAGGTTGATGAGGCAGCAGCCAGCTGAGAGGCTGTGCCCCAGTCTGACCTTGGCTAATGGGCCATAGGCTCCACCCAGCCCCCTTCACTCTATCAGCTGGCTCTGTGGTCTGTCTGCAGTCTGCTGGGGCACCAGCTACAATACAGTAGATGAGAGCTGAGGTGGCAGGTGTGTGTGTGTGTGTGTGTGTGTGTGTGTGTGTGTGTATGTATATTTGTGTGTGTGTATGAACATGACTTTATTTCTGTGGGTAAACACTTATCAGTCTGACTTTTCATTTCAAGGGTCTCAAACCTTGCATGTTAATCAGTTCTGTGTATTTCTTTCTTTTTGTGGGCGTGTCGTGCACTCTAATCTCAGAGGTTGTAGTTTCCGTTGGCATTCGGCGAGAAAAAGTCTCTTTTTATTCCCATCGAATGGCCAAGTGAGTCATGTGGCTGCTCATCTTATCCAGAGCTTGATGGTAGCCTTAGTCGAAGCCTCCCAAGAATGAAAAAAAAAAAAAAAGCCAAAGCCATTTTATTTGGGAATGAGATGTCTCGACGAAAAAAAGTGGCTTGGCGTCTGAAATGCGGTTCCACATGGGAATTCCATCCTTTGTGTTTAATGGGTAAATAGAGTCGTTGCCTGTGGAAGCTAGTTAAAACCTTCCCATTATTAAAGGGAATATTGGCTCATATATTCTGTTATTTGGAGCGTGGCCTCCCTGTATCTCTAAAGGCATCTCATGCAGGAGTTTAAGGCCGTGGCTGACATCCCAAACAACTCGCTCCCTTGTGTTCCTTAGAAGTCTTTCTTTATCCAATTTTAAAAACACTAAAGCCTGAGCTCCCACACATTTCCGTGCCTCTACTGAGGCTCCTTCAGCACGGTGAGTGTCCATGGGGGATTGCATTGTTGGAACTGTTACCATAGCCGTCTTCAAACCTCAAGTCCCCGCTCTCATTAAAATCCTGAGCTCTCTGCGGGTTGCAATGAATGTTGCTTTCTCAACTGGACACCATGTCCAGACCCCATCTTCCTCTCCCCGTGTCCCTATCTTTGTGCTGTGCCTGTTCTTAGAGTCCCTCTGAACCTCTTGTATATACCCTGTTACATTCATTAAAAGAGATCATTAACTGTAGCCAAGAAATAAGGTCTACATGACGTCTATGCTGTCGGCTCACTCTTTTCTCATGTTAGAGCCATAACTGTCCCGGTCTGTTTCTCTCTCCTGAGTTAGCTGTTTTTTTTTTTAAATCTCACCCAGCTTTGGGAGTTCAAGCTTACGTCCCACAGTTCTTTGCTGCCCTCTAGTGCTTGTAACTGATATGGCTGAGTGAATGAAGCCCCAAAGTGTAGCCTGCAGTCATATCGTGACAGGCCCCCAGGTCATTTTTCGGCAGAGCTCTTTGCAATTTCTCCTTTTGTAATGGAGGATAGGCGCATGATGAAATGTGATCTCCTGACACATGATCTTGACCTTTTGTCATTTGCAGATTTTCTGTGGTTTGCCTGCGACTTCGGCTGGGCCAATGACCCTTCCTTCTGCAGCTGGACATCAGATGACACTGGCTCTAGGTGGCAGATCCAGTCAAGCGGCACCCCCACCCTCAACACTGGACCTAACATGGACCACACAGGTGAGGACCCTGTAGGCTACCGCTTAATTGGGCCATACATAAGTAAAGGTCAACCTCTTGACGCAGTACATGAGTTTTTGTCAGTGATACAAGTTCTTTTATCCAACAGGTGGATCAGGGAACTTCATCTACACCTTAGCGACAAGTCCCCAAGAGACGGAGGTGGCTCGGCTGGTCAGCCCCATGGTCAGCTCCCCGGACGCAGACCTGTGTGTGTCCTTTTGGTACCACATGTTCGGGCCTCACATTGGCACACTGCATATCAAACAGCGCAAACAGACAGTTGATGGACCGGCTGACATCCTGCTGTGGATGATCAGTGGTCACCAAGGCAACCGCTGGAGGGAAGGGCGTGTCCTCGTGCCCCGCAACAACAAAGCCTATCAGGTAAATCACAATTGGTCTGTGACTTGTTTGGGCATTTGCCACTAAACACATGCTCTTTCTATTGTGCCATTCAAGAAAAGGTTGCCAAAAAGTCACTGCTTTTTTTTTTTTTTTTTTAAAGGTGGTGATCGAAGGTCTGGTGGAGAGAAATAGCTGGGGGGACATTGCTGTGGATGACATTAAGGTTCTCAATGGACTCAGCATGATGGACTGTAAAGGTGAGGCTTTTAGTGTTCATTGTTACAGTGCCTGCATTCAATTCTTGATCTGAAATGTTTTTCATATATTTTCTTTCGACATTGGATTTCATTCAAATTTCTGTTTGAACAGATCCTGACGTACCCACTGAGCCGATGCTACCAGAGGATCGCCTCAATGAAATCCGTAAGTCATTTCACAGGGAGGGTTTATTTAGCATTATCCTTTTTGGAGAACTTTTTGCTCACCTCCAGACCCTTCATAATTATGTTATGTTTAGTCTATATCCACGATGTTCCACTTCCGGGATTGCTCCGTTGCCGCTAGAGATGGTCCGATGCCATGTTTTGCTTCCCGATACCGATTCTGATACCGAACTTGCGTATCGGCCGATACCGAGTACTGATCCGATACCAGTGTGTCATATATTTTATTATGTTTTAACATCTGTATACTAGTATCCCTGTATGGATGTGATATGGTTTATATCTTTGTTGTTGGTCTGGCTCAGGTTAAACTCTTTGTGAAACACGAACAAACAGAAAAAATGAACGCCACAGAACTTTCTTTTATTATCCAGTTTGACAGTCAGTTATAATGGAAAAAGAACATAAATAAACTACTTTAACATAGATTTTCTTTAGGGCTTTATTACGTGGTATCAGATAAACTCCAGTACCTCCCGATACCGATACCAGTGTTTTAGGCAGTATCAGAGCCGATACAGATACCAGTATCGGAACATCTCTAGTTGCCGCCGGAAATTCCTCCGGATTTCATTCGTTTCGACCGGATGTCCGTTACCTTCCTCTTTCTTTGTGTTGGAATTTTAAACTGCGGTGGATTTGTGAGGACTATGGTTAACTGCTCCTCAGATCTCTGCAGGGTAAATCCAGACAGCTAGCTTGACTCTCTGTCCAATCTGAGTTTTCTGTTGCACGACTAAAACTACTTTTGAGCGTACGCATGTTCCACCAAAACAAGTTCCTTCCCGAGGCTATTTTGCAGTGGCACCGTGGCTTTGCCCGGTGCTTAGCGTCGCCCATGACAATTGTGATTGGTTTTAAAGAAATGCCAATAAACCAGAGCACGTTTTTTCTCCCATCCCAAGAATGCTGTGTGGACTAACCAGACCCTCCTCCGTAGCGCTGTGGAGGAAGGTCTGGCAAAGCGAGACTATGTTATGTTATACCTCACATCTCACTCTCCTCTTGTGCTTCTGTCTCTCCACTCCAGTTGAAGAGATCACCGAATACCCAGACTTTGTGGAGACCAACCAGATCAGCGGAGCGGGCAACATGCTGAAGACGCTCGACCCCATCCTCATCACCATCATCGCCATGTCTGCCCTGGGCGTCTTCTTGGGTGCCATCTGCGGCGTGGTCTTGTACTGCGCCTGCTCGCACGGCGGCATGTCGGACAGGAACTTATCAGCCCTGGAGAACTATAACTTTGAACTAGTGGACGGTGTGAAGCTAAAGAAGGACAAACTCAATGTACAGAGCTCATACTCAGAGGCGTGAGTTGGGACTGCAATGCATTGGTGTGACTGTAATGATGTGCAGAGCTCGCAGAGCGTGCACAAGACTGGCTGTAGGCATATCCTCTCGTATATCCACGAGTAGACAGGCTCAAAGGACTGCCAACATCCTCAACTCGCTGGATGAGGGACAGGTTCAGGAACCAATGGGAGGTTTGGACTGATCCATGCTTTTCTCAGGAGCTGCAGTAAAAAGAACCCACCAGTAGGGGACACTGTGTACAAATAAAATACAGAAGAAAAAAAAATATGTACAGATGATTTAGATGATATTTTAATTTTCTATTTTGATTTTCATTCATTTTTACAATCGGATGCTGGTGTTGAGACCAATTTATTAATAATGTTTAAAGTATTTATCTTTTTTCTGGGAAAGAAATGTTTTTTTAATTATCAGTTCACGAAAGCTGTTTTTTGAAAGAGACGTATCAAAATCCTAAATGAACCATATCCGGCAAAACTGTAGATTTGCCCTGTGGTGTGGCGTACAGGGTGTGCCCATAACCCATGACCCTAAAACACATACCCCCTTTCCCCTTTGACCTGTATCCCTCTAAAGTGAGGGTCCCATTCATGGCAACGTATGGTTCTGACAGTGCCTTTAGTACATTTCAGTTGGTCTCCTCTGTTGATCTGGGTGTTTTTTTACTGTACCTGGCTTAAGTTATGATGACCGGAAACAGGGGCACATTATCTTATAAATACCTGCAAAACAGGATAACAGTCTGTCACAGCTTTTTTTTTTTTTGTTGTTTTCTGTCCCCAAAAAACACACACTGTAAATACGTTTTAATATATTTTATTGCCCTTCTTAAAGAAAGTAAAAAGTAAAAAAGCTGCAGTATCCCTTTTTTCATGGGTTCGTGTGTGTGTAAATACAATCTTCTGACTGTTTTGTGGAAGGTGAAGTGTTATGGGTTTTTTATTTTTTATTTTAGATCACTTTGCTCAGACGAGTAAGATTTGTGTGATATTACAGCGATTTCAATGTGCATTCAAGCCATTTGTCATCGAAAAAACACCCACTTTACGAAAACCACATGTCGAATGCATCAAACGGTAACGAAAAAATAACAACAATCATTGTTGCTTTGCTTTAGCTAAGACCTAGGCTCGCTTGTCACCACCAAACGTCACTGTGGATTGTTCACTGAAGGAAGTCCTAACTGGCCAATGCAGCTTGAATGCACTTTGTTACTGATGCCCCTTATGATAGGAGCATACTAAAAGAGGGGTAAACACACTAACTTAAGAATGGTGCTATCATTACTTTAGCCGGACACACTTGTCTCATGATAAACCCAGTTTGTATTGTTCACATGCTGTAATTGTAGCTTAAGGCCTTTCGGACCGCAAAGACTTTATCCGTGTTTCACGTGTAGCAGCCATAACGTTGTGATGTCAGAGCTGATGTCATTAGGACGGGACACTGGTACAGCGTGGGGGGGGGGGATCGAGTGGCGTCACCTGAATCAGGTCACCTGGCCTCCCCTACGTGGCTTTACCAAAGGATGGTTGCCTCCTATTTGTTCACAGGGGGTTCTCACTTAAAACACAAAATACTAGAAGACCACAGTTCAACCAATGGTCATCGCTCACTAAAGAACTGACTACTTGCTTGGCCCTGTCACAGCCCCCAGAAAGAAAATCAAGAGGGGGAATGATAGGACACTCGTAGAGAAGAGCAATGTGTGACAGGGTTTTTTTTTTTTTTTCCTATCTCTTTTTAAGCTTAAAAGAAGTGCAAATGTCACCTCAATGTGGACTCTTCAAATCTCCATTGAGACTCTCTTGTTTGCAGAAGGATGGATGGGTCAATCCCACCACTAGCCACTACAAGGGGAAGGGACTCTGTGTGAACTCCATGTGAGATTGACAGGATCAGGACACAAGGGCCCATGGGACTGGGACTCGGTGCGTTTTTTTCCCGCACCACAATCAAACAATCAAAAACTTTGATCCTGACAAGGGTGACGTCTTTTACATCCGTGTGCTTTGTATGTCGTGCCATGGTGAACACATTCAGCTTGTTCATTTTCAGATTTGACCTCGCGTTGTCTCAACCTCTACACCTTTTCTGTCCGTGCTCACAGCTACGGAGGACTGTAGCTCCAGCGAGGTCTGCTGAAACTAGAGAAAAAGGATACTGTAGCGTGGAATCCAAACAATGTTGCACTGATAAATATATTTAAGAGGTTTATGTGTTTATAGCGTTCATTTGCAAAAGAACAACAACAGAAGAAGGTCAAAAACACAAAAAACACGTGTCAATTTCTTTCATCTTTTTTATATATATATACATATATATATATATATATATATATATAGTTTCAGATTATGTGATATAAATCTGAAATGTAAAATTATTGAGATGTTTTCATTATTGAAAAAGGCATAAAAGATTTTTCCAACAGTAATGTCCCTCTCCCCTCCATTTACATGGCTTATTAACGCTTCGTTTTGTACTGTCATTCGAATTTTGTGCAGATTTTGTTTTGTTTTTTACAAAAACGAGAAAAGGAGACTTTTATTTTCAATACTGCTTCTGTAATTTGCTGTTGTAGGAAAAAAAAAAAATGAATAAACAGCAAGGCCTTAAAAAGAACAAGGAATACTTGTGTTGTGATCTGTCGGATGTACAGCACATCACAGCCGTGCTGTGAAGGACTAACCAGCAGCCTCACAAGCAGCTCTTTGAAGCAACATCTGATTTTTTGCATCAAAGTAATGTGAAAGCACTATTACATCAAGACAGTGATGCAAACAAGTTATGTCTAGTCTTTGTCTCACAGCCGCCGATTTCCAAAGATACAAAATAAAAGGCATCTTCACGGGAAGGATGTTGATCATTTATTTGCTTATTTATCAATTACAGTGCAATTATGCAGTGAAAATGCAACTGATTATCTAATTTACTCCGACACCAAGTAATAAATGGTGAATATTTATCCCCAGATCCCTGAGCAGATGGAAAAAGCTCAAGTGAAGTGTCTAAAGCAGTAAACAGCGGAGGACATCATGGTATAAAGCGAAGGGCGGGTACTGACCACTAATGAGAAGCTGATGTAAGCTACACTCAGTCGCTCATCTGCTTTCCTTGTTAGTCTCTCATTAGCCAAAATTAGGCTAAGTCTGATTTGTTTTTCATCTAAGGAGGTAAGGCCACATCCTAAAGTCCCCTAAAATATTGGTGGGTTATTTTGGCAGGACATTAACAGGAAATGACTTTGCATATAGGAGAATATGAATGAGAATTAGTTTTATAGTTAAAAAATTATGCTTTTTGGCTTTTTCCCTTTCCTTTATTGTGTTATATATCTTTTTTGTGCATGTTATAGGTTTACAAAGTGAAAAAGCCCAAAGTCCACCCCAAAGGGACTTACCATCTCCAACAGAAAACACTGTTCACAAACTGCTCCAAACAGCTCTATTGTAGTCCAGCCTTCTGACTGGCTAGTAGTCCTTACCTAGCTACTGAGCATGTGCGACTCCCAACAAAGATGGAACAGAAGTGAGATGTCTCACTCTGTAGCTAAAACAGAGAGCTCAACACACAGGGTGAAAAGAGGAGCTGCAGCAATGTGCAGTACAACAAAAATATGGAAACCTATTCTGGTACAACCTCTAAATACAATTATGAACCTGAAAATGAGCATAATATGAGCACTTTAAATTCTAGCTCAGAATGCGAGACAAAAGTGTGAATATGTAATATGTAATTATTTGCGATGTTAATGTCTTTAAACATTAGCAAATCTTAGATAAATAGCCGTAACTAAGTCACCATTATGATAAACAAGCAAATTAGACTCTATCAGTAACATCATTTGGCTGCATATTCTTCACACCCAATTAACTGTAAGAGATTTGTAACCCAGAAACTCCATTAGGTCCTCTTTATCTCCTCTACAACTGCTTGACCTAAGGATCTTGCAAAGAAATACTTACTATCAATTAATTAATGAATTAGTCAAGCAAGCAAGAGGCAAAGCATTATCAATCATTCATTTGTGTTGCACACTTAATGGAAATGTTGAGCTTAAAGTGCTCCACAGAACAATCAAAGAATTTAAAAACATAAAAAGATAAATTTTTACAAAGTACAGTTTTAATAAACTGCTTAGTTATTATCAGCAGCGGTGGAAGAAGTATTCAGGTCCTTTACTTAAAGTAGACATATTATGCTTTTCCGTATTTTCTGTCATATCTACCATGTTATTATGTCGGCCAGTGTGCGAAATACCCATCAATATTCGGGGGGTCCCCATCTCCCAGTTTTTGCGATATGACGATCTAAATTTTCTCAATATACAGTAGGCCTATAACATTACAGTATTTCATGGATGCAAGTAGGGCTGGGCAATATTTCAATATTATATCGAGATCGTGATATGAGACTAGATATCGTCTTAGACTTTGAAGAATTTTAATATCGTTACATGGTAAGTTTAGTCTTTTCCTGGTTTCAAAGGTTGCATTACAGTAAAGTGATGTCATTTTCTGAATTTACCACTGTTCTAGCTGTTCTATTATTTGCCTTTAACCACTTAGACATTATATCCACATTATGATGGTTATTTATCTAAAATCTAAATGTGGAAGATATTTTGTGAAAGCACCAATTGTCAACCTTACAATATCGTTGCAATATCGACATCGAGGTGTTTGGTCAAAAATATCGTGATATTTGATTTTCTCCATATCGCCCAGCCCTAGATGCAAGCCAAGACAATCAGTCTATAGCCTACATACACACACACACACACACACACACACACACACACACACTTAACAATTTTTGATAATCCGATATGCTATAGTATTCGTAAAGCAACACTGACATAGGAGGTTGCATTGGCTAAAGTTGTTTGGAGCACGTTGTTTTATAACAAGGAGAGGCAAAGTTGTGCATTACAATGCAGACATGACAATAATTGGCACCAATGTGGCGCACTTACAAGAGCAATCAACTGAATCAACGCCAGGTATAGCCTAGTGGAGACTGGCACGCAATCAGTGCACAACAAATGAGAGCCTGCAGTAGGATCGTGTGATATTATTTAACCATCCATCTACAGCAAATATGATCAGACAGATACATCATTGAACACATACACAAAGCACATTCGCCTAACCGTGAAAACAGGCCATCTCTCAAATTGAAAAAAGCACCACGGCGGATGCTGACAGTCAGCCTACAACAAGCCAAACATCACCACCACCTCTCTCACACACACTCACTCCAACTTCTCCAACTCCAAGGCTGCTTCACTAAGACCACAACCAACCACAAGGCCTACATAACCATGCAGTATGCCGAACACACGAAGGACACACGCACAATCGCACACACTCATCTCATGCACAACAATCAGTTCTATCATCACAATTCAGCCACTGCAAAGATTGAAAAAAAAAAACAGCCTCTGACCTTAAGTTAGAATAGACCAAAGATGCCTTGGCTCGACTTCTTGTGGTTGCCGTCCTGGTTTCCAGGAAGAAGAGAGGCGATGTCCTGCTTTAATCCAGCTTCTGACGAATGGAACTGGGTCGAATTTGTCCAGAGGAGGTCCGTTGAGGTCCACAAACAGGAGCGGAGACTGGCTGTCTTCGCGCAACCTGTTGCGCGTCTGGTTGTCCGTGTTATTAACTGTGGATATTACCAACTTGGGCTCCATTAAGCTCCTGCATTGTCATGAGCGGGTTCCTTTGCCACGGTGTAAGCTGTTCTGAACGAGACTGTGGTTTTCTTGAGTAAATCGGACTGTATATATATGAGAGTAGCAACGTTTATACGTTCTACACACTAAACACCCCAATTTCCCTGCCTTAATAGACCTTTTTCACGGCAGACATGTTGACATGTCATAGTAGGAGAAGCACAGGTGTATTCAGAATCATTACTGATGGCTGCATTCCACTTATATATATATTAGGAGAGGTCCTGGTATTGTGCATGCTGACTCACTGAAATAGCTTACTGGGACACTTGATGGAACTGAGCCATCGTTAAGGTTATTAATTTCAGCTGTGCTTTTTCCCACACTGTATGTAGCTAAGTCGGAAAAATGTACTTAAAGTATTACAAGTGAAAGTACTCAATGCAGAAACATCCTCACATTTTAAAAACTGGAAATCGGCTAATCGGCTAATCATTTCAGCTGTAGGCTACCTGTAGGTATATTGTTAGGTTAATTTATAATAAAACATAGTATTTTATAAACTACATGTGTTTTGTGTGCAAGTAACTAAAGCTGTCAGATGAATGTAGTGGAGTAAAAAGTATAATATTTCTCTCTGAAATGTAGCGGAGTAGGCTAGAAGTAAAAAAATATATAGCATTAAAAGAAAAGATACACGTAAAGTACAAGTACCTGGAATTTGTACTTAAGTACAGTACTTGAGTAAATGTACTTAGTTACATTCCACCACTGATTATAAGTGGTGTATGACTGGATTCTCATGTAACATATTTTCATTTAGCGGTACCACTTTGTAATATGTCATACTTTATAAAGGCTTTATACAGGAACGTTACCAATGGATTATCAATGGTTAATCATTAATATAAGGATGCTATACGCCTTTAATAAGAAGATCTTTGGGGTTGCCAGGTTGTTAAAAATCCCTTTGGTTTAAACTTTCTATTCAGGAATAATGCAGTCATAAATACTAATAATCCATCAGGTCTGCAGTTAATGTAATTAAGTTGTTAATAAATGGATGGGGATGTGGCCGGGTTGGTTGAGTGGTAGAGCAGGCGCACATATACTGAGAAGTTTATGCCTCGACGCAGAAGGTCCAGGGTTTGAATCCGACCTGTGACAATTTCCTGCATGTCTTCTCCCCTCTTTCTCCCCTTTCTCACCTAGCTGTCCTGTCAAATTAAAAGTGGAAAAGCCCCAAAAAATAATCTTTAAAATAAATGGATGGTGGTGCCAATGCCATGCAGCTCTTTTCCACAAACTCAGAGGCCATCCGAGCGGTCTGCATGAAGAACTAAGGAGCTTAAAAAAAGTGTCACAAATTGATCTTTCACAGCCTGGCAACCCAAACATTGTTCTTATCAGTGGCTGATGACTGATCCATACAGCATTAATATACAATTTTTCAGATAGAACAATTTCCCCACTGGGGATCAATAAAGATGTCTTTACTTTACTTTATATAGTCAAAGTGGTCATTTTACTGCAAAATTTGTACTTTATAAATACTTTTAATAGACTACATTTTGCTGAAAACGCTTTTTGATGTACGATTTTGTAGTTTTTTTTGAGTATTTTTACATTGTTGACTTGATACTTTTGCCTAATTAAAAGATGCGGATACTTCTACCACCACTGAATAAGATCATCTAACAGCAGTACCAACAGCCCCTGACTGCAGTGTAAACCATATCTGTAGTTTTCCATTTTACCACTGGATGGCTCAATGGAGTAAGATTAGTAGAAAGTACAAATGTGTCATGAATGAGTTGAATTGGATTGATATGTGGTTCTACATAGCAAACTTTGTATCATATTTCCCGCATACAAGGTATATAGTTTGTATAATTAGTTTGACAGCATTTTAGCCATAGTGTAGTCTACCAGCGTGTGTGTGTGTGTGTGTGTGTGTGTGTGTGTGTGTGTGTGTGAAAGGTTGGTTCTATTCTTCTCCATCTTAAATCCTCTGTAAAAGTGATAGCATGTGTTTTGGGAGCATATATTAGGTGATAAATAATTGCCAAAGGAAATGAATAAAGTATAGTCATTCGTACAGAGTAAACAAAACACAGTAAATATATGTATTGGCCTTTTTACAGAAAAACACAGTTGTAAATAATAGAATTAATGATGGTGGCTGAACTCCATTTCCATTTTAGGGTCCTGGTACTGTGCAGTCCTGCTCACTGTCACACTGTCATGATTTAATTCAATTCAATTCAATTTTATTTCTAGTATCTCAAGACACTTTACAGATAGAGTACTTTACTGGGACACTTGAACACAACAGAGCCATCGGTAACGTCATTAGTAAAACATTAGTGCTTTTTCCTACTGACAAGTCAAATTGTCTGCTTTCAAAAAAAAAAGCCTATTATTATGTTTTCATGACAGTGACAGGTGTTTGTTCTGAATGTGATGTTAATGAGGGATTTTGGATGCTATGAAAGGAAAAGCAAGAAAATGTAAAAACTATTTATTTAGACGTGTCCCTGTTTTCCTGCACTGACCAAAACAGACCACAGGGAGGCTCCAGTAGTCATAGAAGGGTCTAACATGTTCAGTAGTTCTCTGTGATGAGCAAAGGCAACTGTACAACTGGACCCCTGATTTACAAATTGGTGTCACACAATAACCTGGACTTAAACACTTAAACACCACAAAAACTAAGGAGGTCATTGTGGATTTCAGAAGATCCAAGCGCACCGAGCACTCTGTCCTCTACATTCACGGGGAGAGAGGCAGAGGCAGAGCTGAAACCATTTCAAATTTTGCTGTACAACTAATTGTCTCAGAAATAATTGCGATTAACAATATAATTGTCTCTTTCGGTCAAATTTAAAAATAATTATTTATTTATTACTTTTTTTAATAAATTCAAACGAATCCCAGGATATGTCTTTTGGTTTTATAGCTGTTATGTGACCCATATCATGTAGTAACACAAGTACACAGCCTATGAAGTAAACCACGCCTCTTTATTATCATAAACATTTTTCTAACTGTATCATCTTTGTTGCTAGGAACGTGTATGGGGTCAAATGCCAACAACTAACAGTTTAAATAATAATACAAGTATTTAGTCCGACCAGTAATCACTCATATAATTACAATTTTGCATATCTAAACAAAATCAACAATTACCAGTCATACCCCTTAAGACCTTAATGTTAGCAAAGAAAAGAAACAAAGAAACGGCGATTATGTAAAGAAAAGTGACAATTAGACAAGTATGTCATAATTGTTACAGGCCTAGGAAGTGGAGAGCTTCAAGTTCCTCGGTGTGCACCTCTCGGCTGACCTCACCCGGACAACACACATCTCCCATCAGGTGGGGGAGGCCCAACTAAGGCTTTACTTCCTCAGAAAGCTGAGGCACGCTCACCTCCCTCAACACCTGCCTCCTGCCCTACTGCTACACGGTGTGGTTCTCCAAAGAGGAGCTGCAGCAATGTGTAGTACAACAAAAATATGGTGTTTTTTGAAAATTAAACCATGTAAACCTATTCTATTATAACATCTAAATACAAGTATGAACCTGAAAATGAGCATAATATGAGCACTTTAAATCACCTGTCTTCTGTGGCCAAAATGTGGGCATTGCTTGCTCTTGAGGGAATTATTGGAATTGTTGTGTCTTTGTAAATTATAGACTGTGGTCTAGACCTACTCTATCTGTAAAGTGTCTTGAGATAACTATTGTTATGATTTGATACTATAAATCAAATTTAAATGAATTGCTATTCTCAAGTGTGTGTCCCTTGCCCTTCAGATGCACGTTTTGTCATGGTTGTGGTTTTCAGTTGTGGTTTTTCCTGTTTTAATTTGTCAGATCATTCCTTGTGTGTTGCTGTTTCTCTGTTATTTGTTTATGGTTATGTTTTACCCGTGTTCGTTCTGTGATTTGTTTTCCTAGTTCCATCCTTGTGTGTTATCATGCTTCGGTTTCCTGTTTTACTTTGTAGTGTCTGTTTCTCCTGTGTCATGTCTTGTTTTACTTCCTGCCTTGTATTTTCCCACCTTGTCTCCCCTGCCCTGATGTGTCTCACCTGTTCATCAGCCCTCATGTCACCTGTCCCTCCTTACTACCCTCATTACCTTGTGTATTTAGTTTCTGTGCTTCCTTTGTCTGTTGTCAGATCATTGTGTTTGTTGCCCCCTACGTCGCGCCGTTCCTTGTGTTTTTTGATTCCCTAGTCTTCAGTTCTCTCAGTGTTTTTGGAACTCCTTTTGCCTGCCTGCCTCAGGACTCCCTTTGTTGAAAGCCGTATATTTAATAAATCCTCTAAACCTTCCACTGCCTCCTCGTCTCTGCAATTTTAGGTCCAAGCCTGCATTCCTAGACGCAACAGGTTTACTGCTGAGTCCTGACCTGAGAGGCTGGCTCTTCTATGTTAATTGTACCTTTATTTAACCAGGTAAACCAAATGAGAACAAATTCTCATTTGCAACGACGACCTGTCACATTCACACAGTTCCACATTCATACCTGGAAGCCACCCAGTACAACCACAGTCTGATCTGCTGGCCACTGAGCAGCTCCACTGGAGCTTTATGGGTTGAGGCCCTTGCTCAAGGGCACCTCAGTGGTGGTGATAATGAGGGAGGGACAAGCGCTGCTCTTTCACTTCCCCACTCAGATTTATCCTGTCTGGGGTTTGAACTGACGACCTCCCAGCCCGAGCTCGCTTCTCTAACCTGTTGGGCCTTGCTCTTGTGGAGCGATTCTTCTGTTTCCCCAATGTACAGGTCTGTGCATTCCTCACTGCACTGAACGGCATACACTACATTGCTCTGTTTGTGTCTGGGTGTTTTAAGTTAAGTTTACCAACTCTCATATTTAGGAGATACAGAGGTGATATGTTGCAGGTGTATAAGCTTGTACAGGGAATATATGATGTAACATTTGAACCTATCTTTCAGTTTTGGAGCAATAGTTATGAGACATGAGGGAATTCTTTAAAACTTTACCCTAGAACATGCCTGACTGAAGAGAAAGAATCTTTTCACACCCTGTGCGGTAAAATCATGGAACGAGCTTCCAGAAGAAGTTGTGCATTCTCCTTCAATTCATTCTTTTAAGAATAGGTTGGATGCATTTTGCCTGTCAAAAAATGTAATGTATAATTATAAAGCTTGTCAGTAATTTATGTAACTTATTTATGAATTATTAGAACATTTAATTATTAGAACATTTAAATCATGAACAATGAATGTGTTTTATGAAAACAACATGTTAAAATGTGAATATACTGTATATATTTGTTTTGTGTTGCTTGAGTCTGGAATAGAGGATTTTATATCCTGTACCAGACATTTTTTCAATAAATTTCAATAAATGTTGTCCTTTGGGTGAACCAGCTTCTGCCTCAGGGTGTTACTGGGCTACAGGGAGGTTTGATTTGATATGATTTTATTAGGATCCCCATACTCTTCCTGGGGTCTGCACAAAACATAAAACATGACAACACATAACCACATGATATAAAAATAAGAATAGTATATCTAACAATATTCTTTCTTGCAAACATAGCCGTACATATTCCTCTTCATATGCTCATATATATTACACTAAATTCATAAGCACCGAATATACAAAAGTGAACTCTTACAGCATATAAATATTCCTATACATAAAAAGTACAGAATGTATTACAAAATATGGTTGTGTTTATGAAAGATCCCACTTTTTCTGATATCCCTGCAACGTATGGATTGACAATGATGTAATGACAACATAGGCGTAGATTTCGGGGGGGGGGGGGGATGCAGTGGATGTCTCCCCCCCAATATTTAGAAGAGGTAGATTCCCCCCCTCAAAAATTATGAAAGACAACCCCAAAAGAGGCAAAAAATAACCGTTCAATACAACAATAAAGTGAACAATACAGGAGAATAATTAATATGAATGATTACCTTTACATAAATAAGTACATTTTCAGCATAAATTGATGCAGAAAGGGTACAAATTGTTGCATAACAGTTTACCACAGCAGGAAATTAAGTGTTTGATGCTCAACATTTTCTTGGGGGGGAGGACCACCAGACCCCACAGTTCAGGTTCAGGTTCAGGTTACTTTACCGGTACCCGTAGGTAAACTAGGTTTACAGTCTAAGAGGCAGGACATCCTTAAAAATGTGTAGACCACCACATAACATGCAACACACAAAACATAAAAACATAAAACAGACAGTAGAACATGGATAAAAAACAGCATGTGACCACATTGACTTGTGCAGTTATATGTAGAAATTCTACAGCTAATACATGGCCACATTGACTTGTGCGTTGTGTAAATAATTCTACAGTTTGTTTAACAGAGTGATTGTGATAATGTGACCGCCCCAATGTTTAAAACCTACGCCCTTGACAACATGTACAGTACATCAACACTACGAATGACCTATTCATTGTTATGACATATTATACACTTAATTAATGGTTAAAAGGTTTAATATCTTAAAATCCTTACAACACAGAAGAAGAATAATGGATACATTAGGACTGTTTTCATCTGTAAAGGGGATGATCCACTCACTAATCCGTTTTTACATTTGACCAACTTGAGCATTTCTAGTTAGAGGAGATGACATGGTGAAGCCAGAAGAGAGACATTTACTCACAGATGAAGTTCATTTCCACAAAGTCTACTATACATCTGGATCACATTATGCTATGCTACCTCTTCTAACTGAACTGCCTGTTGGACATGCTTCATCTTCATCACCTCCAGTTTCTGTTACCGAGTTGCAACAAATCTCTTTTCCTTTTTGAACACTTTTGCTCACTCTGTGATGTGAATTGTGCTCTTGCAACAATGTCATTGCTCTTTAATTATTGAGTAAAATGTACATCAGTGAAATCGCTTCATATGTTACAATTTATTCCAAACTGTTGTTCTTATATAAATATTAATAATAATAAAAAACAAAAAACTACATGGGGAAGAGAATGGAAAAAATTGTAGAGTTTCCGTCCAGTCCAGCAGATTGAATGTACAGTATCCCCTGATTTAAGGGGCAGGGAGAGAGCTAAAGAGCTGCATTCCCTTGTAAACACTCCCTGGAGACTAAACAGAATCCAAGGGTCTTCCGGACATGATAGTTTGTTTTCTCTCACATTTTTGCACTACATCCCCAGTGCCGAGACAGAAATAACTTCCCACTAAGTTTAAAACAAATATAACGAGCTGGGTTGATTATTTTCACTGAAACAAAAAATGTGCAGTCTCTGCTTGTTTGGCAGCTTATTTGTGGAAAAGTCAGAGAAAAAAAACACCCTTGTTTTTATAAATTATACATTTTGATTTGAGATGTGATAATCTTTATACATAAAAAGACTTGTCAGATACCTTCTTTCTTTCTTTGTAATTAGACTGTAGACAACCAAAACTATACCTCAGGAGATGTGTGAATGATGAGGAGAAGAAATTACTTTAAGAGACAGATACTATTAAAAGATTTAAAATACAAGGTTTTCATTCCACACTAATCACTTGTCACAAAGAAATGACAGTCCAGTTTGGGACAACATTGTCCACTGTTCCAAAAACCCAAATCACCAGCAGATCTACTTCAACATATGAATACTGGACTCCCCAGAAGAGTCATTCCTACTCCCTATTGCACGTTCTGTCAACCTGAACAAACTGTAACTTTCCTGCACATGGTCTGGGAGTGTGAACAGGTGCACGAGTTCTGGAATAAAACAACATCAATAATATCTGATGTGATAGGACGTCGAATCCCTACTGACCCGATTGTTTTGTTACTTAACGACGACTCTAAATTACACCTGCTTGGGAGACAGAGGAACATTTGGCTAGCCGGCTCAACTGCAACCAAGAAAATGATAGCTCAGCGCTGGCTGGCTGTACTTAATTCATTAATTAAATTCCAGGTATAAGACCAACTTTACTAATGCAATTAACAATTAGGTTGGTGATTAAACGTGTGGTTTAAATAACTACAGTCTGCACTAAAGTGTTTTACACAGACTATTAGTTAGTTAGACTATCAGTTATTCTGAGGGTTGGGCTGGATTTTCTTCATGTTTTTGTGGTAAATACTAATGACACATCAAAGCATCATGGGGGCAAACAGAAAACAGTCAGAGGTGCTTAAACAATCTAACTTTAATATAACTTGTTTGTTTTATTGTTAAAGCTTTAGTGTGTAACTTTTTGATATTAATGAAGGACCGTTCCTTTCAAGCTATTGCCAAATGAGTTTATACAAAGCTAATTAAGACTATCAGCTCCACACAACTCTCTCTGTATTTCTCAGTATGTTCAGAAGATTGTGGCGTCCGGTGACTTTCCTGTGCAGAAGCTCAATTGAAGATAATTACCTCCTCTGAAGAGTCCATCATGTTTTTTTAATCCTCCATGTCCTCCTTGGCTACTAGCAACTGTGAGTCAAAGGGGTGGGGGCTGTGCGCGATCACGGAAGGCTTGTATCATGTGGATGCGCAGACAGTGTTGTTGTCATTACTTAGAATTCCTCATGGGGGAGACAGAAACTACACGCTATAGCTTTAAGTTAGATGCCAGCACAGAAATGTGCATACATGCTGACATTACAACAAGACAGTCTTGTTCTTGCATTAACATTGTTTCTGTATATATATATATATATATATATATATAATAAAATAAAAAATAAAATAAATAAAATAAAAGCAGTACTTGGATGATGAGGACAATGACAGATATCCATTTTGATGGAGTTACAGATTGATCTAACGTTGAATAGACATATTGCCAGCATAGATCTATATAATAGGCAATTATGTGAGTGGGGGTGTCCTCTAGCAATGACGTCAGCAGGAGTCCAGACTTGAGCTGCATTAAGTCAGCAACATTAAGCCAAAATAAAACAGGAAAAGAATAGCTGACTTCAAAATAAAAGTACTTGAAATGTCATCTATTTCTAAACATTTGACAGTAGCTAAAGAATGAATATACAGTGTGTGTGTCTGTCTGCATAAATTATCAGAAGGTTCCAGTTATTTCTTTCTACGTTGAAGGTTGAAGGTTTTAAGCCTTTATTGTGTGTGCATTCTCTTATCTTTATGTCGTCTCTGATGTGATTGTTTACCAAGCATCCTATACAGTATACTTTCTGCCTACAGTGCTCAGCATGCACCCATGCTAAAGTTGACTAAAAAGAGGAATAAAAAAATCATCTTTTGGAAATTGATCTTAACGCCTTAATTAAAAAAATGAGGAAAAATCCGACCTTTAAGGACACCAATTTTCTTCACAGCCCCACATCATCATATATCCTTCACCATACCTACCATACGTACTTTCCATAAAATCATCTCTCAATGCAAATCAAACCAGCTATTAGGCTAACTGAAATAAAACCATGCCAATCTCTAGGTATGGTGAAGGGGATGTGATGATGTGGGGCTATTTTAATTCCAAAGGCCAAGGGAACTTTATCAGGATGCATAGTATCCTGGATCCATGAAATAACTGGCCTTTAAAAATAAAAATCTGCCTGCCTCTATGGGAATTTAACATAGGAGTGTACTTACTTATGCCCCCTGTATTTTAAGGAAGAACATTTATTTATTTACGATACATTATTCATTCACAGAGAAAATTGGTGTCCTTAAAGGTTGGATTTTTTCTCATTTTTTTTTAATTAAGGCATTAAGATCAATTTCCAAAAGATGATTTTTTTATTCCTCTTTTTAGTCAACTTTAGCATGGGTGTATTCACTTATGCTGAGCACTGTATATATTTATTTTTAAAGTGCATATGTGTAACAGCTGTATCATTGGAACATATTTTAGGGTGTTTGCTATGTAGAAGTAAGGCTTATACGTTTGGGCACATATAAACCTCACATATTTATGGTTAAAAAAAACCAATGTATTTATGTTCAGAATTGTGAATGCTGGAATGAAATTAATTCTAGTCAGATATTTATTGACATCCAATTTTCTGTTTTATTTTGAAGGTTATAACCGGAAACGGTTTCTGTTACACTGTGTAGTTTGGGCGTTATTTTTATACATCCATGGTTTGGGCAAGAGGAGCGGAGCTCTGCGGGACTCTGCCTCTCCGCTTTCCCCTGATTAGACTGAGGAAAAGAGGTCCACTCAGACGCTGCTGGGATTTTGTTTCCTTCTCCAGCTACCAAACTGTTCCCGCATTTGGTTTTAATATAAACTGTATACGTTTTCTCTGTAGAGGGAAGTTGAGGATGGAATGAGTAGCAGGGGAAATCTACGGTGACTTTTTCGGAGGAGAAAGTGGCCCCCGGTGCCAACAGGACAGAGAGTTGCTGCCGCTGTCTGTGTAGCGGATCATCATCACTGGGTGCTGGGGAAGAGAAGCTAGCTTACTTCTTCTGTATGTTGTCGCGGAAATTCACCACAGCGCCAAGGTAAAGAGGTTTTCATAAATGTACTCATATTTTATTGGGTTTTTTTTTATCTCACCCTAAAAAAAAAAAAAGCACTTTATATAATAGGCCATCATATTTTTGTAGGGGTTTGTATTATGTTTGTAGTGCTTAATGGTAGGCCTACTTTAGGGCATTTTCTCTTCTTTTCTTTCTTATCACTTGAAGTAACATTTTTAATGTTGATAGTTGCATAATATGGCACTCAAAAATGGCTTGAGTTTATGGGCTATGTTAGGTAGCCTATCACTATTAAAAGTTAAGGTAATGATTGTGTGTGTGTGTGTGTGTGTGATTTTTATTGGAATCAATACACTTATCTGCTTTGGATATTGTGTGAACTAGGCTACACCCATTCATTTCTTCGGGATCAGATGCAACAGGCTTGCACATTTAATGTAGATGGTCAGATGAGAGGGCTTCAACAAATGATCTCACATGATCCATTTGAATTAGGCAAGGATCACTTGACATGAAATACAGTCTACTGACAGCCCAGATGGAGAGAGACGATCAGGGGATGGAGGGTGAAACTGTTGAGGCATGCCTCTCTGACGTCCAAAGAGACAGAATGAAGTAAATCCTAAAACCTTCTGTAGAAAACCAGAAGCAGAGGTATGAATGTGTTTAGTAGGACAAAGACATCAGAAACAGTAGCTTTCTGATAGACCATGAAAACCTTGATGCTTGTTATTGCCCACGCAGTGTATGATTGATGGGCTAAACAGCATCCATTAATTGAATCAAGCAGAGACACCCCCCCCTCATTTCATCTGAAGGAGAGCAGGAGGATGAGGGCCTCATAAATACAGCTATGACCGTGCTGACTCTACAGTAGCTGGAGAGCCTAGGCATCAGTTTAATCAGGGAAATGGAGGCAGGAAGGGAGGGAAGGGCTGAGGGAAGGAGAGGATGTCCGAAGGAGATATGGAAGGCAAAGGGGGTGGAGGAAGAACAGTAAGGAGGGAGGGGGGGGAGGCTAATTGAGGAGGAGGGTAAATGTAGGACAGTGGGGGAGTTGGAAGACGGTAGCGGAGCCAGTAGCTGAATGGATGTGACCTCAGGCCCCCGGGGAACAGCTGCTGCTGGCTCCCACCTGATTTACGAGGTCACTTAGTGCACCCAGAGAGCCACACCCAAGCCTTTCTCCTAGACATGTGACATTTCACATGTGTGTGTTGTTGTTGTTTTTTTGTCGGTGAGTGACGTGCACCTTATGTGCGAACTTGTCCCCTCCAGTGGTAAGTGATGAATATGCACTTTGTGGTTTTCTGTGTGTGTGTGAGTGTGTGTTCCTATGGGACAGAAGTGATGAATGTGTATGATTCCCCTCCCCGCCACATGCTTTGTGCCAGAGGGGGAGATCTCAGGCTCCGAGGCGTAAGGTGGTACAAATACAGCCATTTACCTCCATCACATGAACACACATGCGCACACACTTAACCCTGCAAGTTTGAAAGTAGGTCCACAACTGATGATCCCTGAAGAGCAGTTATTTGTGATTTGTTAGGCTCTGAACCGCATGCCTGACCCACAGCACAAACCTCTGCAGTCTTTCCTAGGTTTCTTAAACCATATGGTCATTTAAAGTCCAGGGGCTGCGTTACAGAAATGCCCATCTTAAGTCTTAAGTTAAGAAAGGAAGAGTGTAAAATAGGATTTTCTTTTCTTCCCAATTTGGTACTCCAGAAGCAAATCCTAACTTAAGTTAGGATAGGAACATTGACTCAGGAACTTGTTTAGATTTTTTCCTAAATAAGGTCCTAACCCTTATTACCATGGTTACAGTACCAAACAGTTGAGATATGATCAGCACGTTTCTGTAATAGATTAAAACTAATTAAGGTAATTTAAAGGAACATGCCACCGAGTTTTTTTGTGATTGTTTGCGGGCAAAAATCCTTGATTAAGCGGCACGTTTTCTTAAAAAATGCGATGGAATATGCGGGACATTTATGCAATTTTATGCAACGAAATTGCGCAAACTAGCAAAAATTGCGGGAACTTGCAAAAATTGCGGGAACTTGCAAAAATTGCGGGAACTTGCAAAAATTGCGGTTTCATCATGGCTTCATCGCGGGGTTTGCAGCTTTTCGATGATGTTCACGTCGCGTTATTACGTCACTTCATAACGTTCCCATGGCAACAGGGGAAAATGGCTGCTCTTGTGTGAAGGAAACGCAACATTTTTTAACTTTCTTAAAAGATATATGTGACTTTTTTGCAACGAAAATGCGGGGATTATGAAATCATATGATATCAAAAAACGCATATTTTGCGCGGAAATCGGCAATTGATGCGGCGAAAGCGCGGCGTATTTGAAAAAATGCGGCCCCCGCATAAATATGCAGACTTTGGCTGATTATGCATTGAATTATGTGATCGCATAATTACGTTTTTCTGGAGGGACTGACATAGGGTTATTCACCGTCTCCCCTAGATTAAGATAGGTGGGCAGACGCATTTTTTGTCTCAGTGCATGCATTGTCTTAGTCAGGCAGCGCCGCCGCTAGCTTAGCTTAGCGTAGTGATTGGAATCCTATGTTGCCGGTTAGCATGTCGTGAGTAAACCAACAACAACAACAAAAAACAACCTAATTACTTCTTGTGGCCTGCATATTCACGAGTACAAATAACAATGCAGATTAAGACTAGACCATTTCCCAGGCAGATGTTGACTTGGCTCTATATTGACTATTTTCTGTGCAACACAATCATGTCCTTTGCTGCTTTTGTTCTGTTATATTCTTCTGAAAATGTGTCTATTTTTGCAGCTAGATTGCGGGCTGGGCCTTACTCTTGGTTTTGGTCTGTGACCTCCAGAGCTGCTTTTAGCCAACACTTTTGCCTTTGCTTTTCTCTCTCCACTCTTTCTCTCCACATTGGGCTCAAATACACTTCTGGGCCTTTTGTGGGCGGCCTCTTGCTTCTAAAAACAGCCTGTGAGGAGTGGCATGGTTACAGCTGACCTCTGCTTGCCAAGGTCTGCTGAGAAAACGAGGCTAAACATGTTATGTTGGTAGTAAATAGTAGCAGGCAAGTTCTGCCATACTGTGTCTGAAAAGAAACGTTTTTATGTGCCTTTCATTCACAAAACAACTCACTTCAGGATATAAAGAGTTTGTTTAGAGATGTGGCTTTATTCACTAACATGAACGTCGGCTTGTCTGACTTACGCCAACACTTCCAATAACATAGCTGTAATTAGGGCTGCCACCTCTTAGTCGATTAGTCGACTAATCGGTCGTTTTGGTCTTAGTCGACTAAGATTTCTTTAGTTGATGAGTCATTCTTTATGCTTATTCATGCTTAATTACTCATTTCCAAGAAACTTATGAGCACATTTCTGGTAAGCACAAGATTTAAAGTGGTGCTTTTGCAGGATTAATTGTGGAGAAACTCAGTTTTACAGATGGTTAATTAACTACATTTATATTGTGCTTTTCTAGTCTTAACCACCTCTCAAAGAGCACAGCTCTGTCGATTACATCAACTAATCGATTAATCGACAAAATCATATAAGTGTTAGTCGACTAAGAATTTCTTTAGTCGAGGACAGCCCTAGCTGTAATCAGATAAATGGTCATTATAATCCAATAGAAAATTGGGACTGGGTATCGAACCATAATACTTTGTTGGTACAAATTAGACACAGTATTCACAGTATGGAATACGTTTTTTTTTTATGCATTTTTGGACATTTCTGCCATTATTAGAAAGGAGACAGTAGAGAGTTGACAGTAAATGAGGAATGTGGGACAACGTACAGCAAAAGTCCCCAGCTGGATTTATGCCAGGATTAGACTAGACAATTTTTTTGTCTTTCACGACAGTCACTATGTCACACTAGACAGACATAGTGCCATAAATTCTTGCTGTGTCTTGGATGGAAGCGTGGCAACACTACAAGTATGACACCGACCAGCCTCCAGACCGATTATCGCCTGCAGTCGTCAAGATCACGCGCAAGTTCATAGGTCGACGCTTTGGAGGAGCAGCAGCCTCTCAAAAACTCACGAAAAAGTTTTAAACCGACTGTTTTCAGAAACACATTTCGGTGAACTATTAATCGTAAAATAAGAAATCTTTTTCCAAACGAGCCGCCATAACGGTTGAAATCTGGGCGTTCGTTCAATCAGGTGCAGCCATCTTGGTTGTAGGAGGGTGTGGACTGTTTTTGTTGCTTGTCAGTGGTCAGTGAAAAGAAACTGTCAACTGCTAGCGGTTAGCCCACTAGCGTGCAATGCTGGGAAGCGGGGCGATCCCTGCCAGGAAAAAAAGCCTTTATACATCCATGATATGGGCACTGTGTGTATCTTTTCTCTGTCTCGTTGCTCCATCGGACAGCGCCAGCAGTAGCGTCTCTCCTTCTTTTCGCCACGTTTACATACCTGCGCCAGAGAGGGGGCAAGCCCTCTCTCTTCCTATTGGTCAACGTCAAGGAACACGTCGTAGCATATCTCACACTAGGCAGAAAAAGACAAAAGAATTCTGACATGCTAGACTTTCTGCGTCGTGCTCCCCAGATGTAGATCGCTGATCTATGATTA
This sequence comes from Sander lucioperca, assembly GCF_008315115.2. Lineage (NCBI taxonomy): Eukaryota > Metazoa > Chordata > Actinopteri > Perciformes > Percidae > Sander > Sander lucioperca. The sequence continues at coordinate 2,522,997 of NC_050195.1, read as the reverse complement.
TGTCACACTACGGTCCCGACCCTCATATTCAGGAACAACTTTGAACGTTTGTCTGCGACGTGTCTGTCGGGTCAAAATCAGGCTGAATTTGGGCAGTCTGATCCTTCTTTTGTTAGTCTGAATGATGAAAAGATTTTGATCAAAGACGTGCTTTTTTGGTGTCAGCACTGAAACTCACATATTGTAACAGCAGTATTATAAACAGTCCTACTGTATATCACTTTTTCAAAACAGTGCCTGACATCGTGATGGCAACCGTTTCTAGCGTGGGCAGTCATACCAGTTTTCCAATTGCAGTATATAACTTTATCTTTTACTTTTAATAAATGTATACAGTCTGCAGTCTAGCATTGCCAGTGCTGTGTCAGCACTTGAGTATTGTCTGGCTACACCACTTATCACTTCTGGGATAGGGGAAGAAGTGCTCTGCTCTTGTTTGTATTTCTTGAAACCAATCACGACCGTCCAGGGCGGTGCTAAGCCCTGGATGCAGCAACGGTGCCCTTGCAAAATAGATAGCAAACTGCAAAGTCCCAGATAAAAGTAAAAAAGCAAGTTAGGGCTGTAACCAAAGACTATTTTATTATTTATTATTGAATAATCCGCTGACTGTGTTGCCAATTAATCGTTTGGTCGATAAAATGTCAAAATGTTCAGGGTTAGGGTTAGGGTTAACTAACTGACCCTAACCCTAACCCATTTCAGTTTCCCAGAGCCCAAGGTGACGTCTTCAAATGTCTTGTTATGTCTGACCAACAGTTCAAAAACCCAAAGATATCAATTAATAGTTTTAGCTCTAATGTTTATATTACTCAAAATAAGTTACTATAGAAAGAATAATTGCGGTAATACTGAAACTCAAGTACCGTAACAGCAGTAGTATTGAAAGAAAAAAAAGAAACATTACCCAACCCTAGTTCATTTAGTTTTTAATAAGTATAATGTATCATTTTAACATGTCATGTCAACATAAAACCTGATATGTGAAGGACATCATTGACAGCATAGTTAGTCAGTTTATTTAGCTAATTTTTAAGTAGTATTACAGTATACAAATTGTACTATATCACATATATTACAGTATCTAAGCCTTATCTTGAATATGTTCTTGTTTTAATGTTTTGACATCACAATTTGTCTTTATATATCTTTATTTACTGAGCATATGATCAGTTCCCCATGTGCCGCCCCTCAGTGCCCTATATGCATGAACACTAGAACCAATACAATGCAAACACTGTTCTCTGTCTCTGTGAACGTGGTCCGTTATCCGCTGCCGTCTCAGGGGTCTCAGTTCAGAGACAGAAAGACATTATAGTACTGTGGCTTCATAGATGGGCTTCTTTAAAGCTACTCATTGCACTTGGAAATTCCTCTATTTATGTGCAATGCAGCTTGATAATGAGTTGATTGTTCTGACAGAACCAGCCCATTATTTAATTAAGTTGAGGTGACATCATTCCCACCACAAACTGTTGAGCGTGATACAGTAAGTTTGACTAGACACTCGTAGGTAAACCAAAATACAAACATCTTTTTAGTTTGATATAATACTTAAAAGGAACTAACTCTTCCCAACTGTTCCCAAGTAGGGATCGACCGATACTGTTTTTTCAAGACCGATACCGATTATTAGTATTTAATGAAACCGATAACAGATATTATGAACCGATATGCATTTACAGTGAAAATGAAAATCTTTAAGTCAAAATTAAGATTTTGGAATGTTACAAAATCCAACACAAAACTTTGTTTCGATGAATTAAGCAATTATTTAATAAATGAGAAACTTTGAACATAATCCCCAGTAGCAGAGAGTCAGATAGTGTTGTGGGGGGGGACATTAAGTCAGACTCAGTGGTGAGTGAAACTGAAGCAGAGGGACAGACACAGAGCTGTAGCCGAGCCAAAGTAGCGCACTTTTTAAATTATTAACTTTATCAGTTATTAGGCAAATAAAACGCCGATACAGATAATCTGCAAACTGCCAAAAAAACGGCCCGATAATCGGTCTATCCCTATTCCCAAGGTTACAAAACACGACCCCTGACTGATACAAGGGACGTAGTTTAAGTTAGTTCTTAGCCTTAATGGCTTTACATCACATGCTGCTTTAAAATCTAAATCTAAGCTGCTTTAAAATCTAAGTGAATTGAAGAGGAACTCCACAGAAACAAACATAAGTATCTTAAATTGAGGCAGACTGATGCGGCAGATCGCAAGCAGCATGTCAGGACCTCAGTACCACATTTAAAACAAAATGTAGGAACAACGTGATATCTAATTCACTCATTTCTATTCAACACCAGCTGTACAGGTCAGAGACATCAAGCCTGACAGCTGTATAGCAGGGCACATTCACTTAAGTAAGTCTATTTTAGTTTTCTTTATTATAGGATCCCCATTAGCTGTGCCCTTAAGCACAGCTAGTCTTCCTGGGGTCCACATTTATAAAAAAACATACATTAAAGATTGGAGTCCACTGTATTGTTCTGATTAAATGATACTGCAGAGCTCAAACACAGTTTAAGAACATGATGTTCAGTCAGTGGCCTCTAAGAAGGCCTTGAGAATTAAACATGACAGATATTCCTCTACTGTTCCCAAGAGGAAATGAATGCAACTGTGGAGTGCTTACTGTTTGAGCTCTGCAGTTTTCACTCTCCCATGGTAGCGGAAATGGAGGCCCTCTAGTTCAAGTGTTAAGTCTGAGGCCTAATGAAAGACATCTGAGTGTCATTAATGTGCCAGTTTTCGAGCATTAGGGCCTCCGCAGGAAGGCGGCAAAGGTGTCCACAGCTGGCCTACTGCCGGGTTAAAATCAAATTAAGACCAAACTTTGACATATCTGTCTGTGTAGCGAAAAACAGAACAGCCTAGGACTTAATGCAGCCGTTTCCACATAGTCTATGTGACCTGTTAGCTTCTGTTGGACAGCTGGTATACTCTACAGTTTGCCCTTTGTGCTGCTGTTCTCACAAAAAAATGACGTAGCTGGTTTTCGCCCGACGTTTCCACTAGCGTTACAATGAAGCTCACATTTGTGGTTGTGAGTGAAATGCTTTGACTGTTGGATGGGTTGCCATAGCATTTGGTACACCCATTAATTCCCCCCTCAGGATGAACTGTAATAACTTAGTGACGCCTTAACCTCTTATCTACAGACATCATCAGGTGAAATACTTTGGTGTATGACCAAGTTACCTGCAGAACTAGCATGACATGATAATGCCATCAGCCTCAGCTGTACTTTGTGTGTAGTGCTAATTAGCAAATGTTAGCATGCTACCATGCAAAATTAAAATAGTGAGTAAAGTAAATGTTATACATGCTAAATATCAGCATGTTTAGCATTGTGCTTGTGAGCATGTTAGCATGCTGACATTAGCATTTAGTAGGGGTGGGAATCACCAGAGGCCTCACGATACGATATCATCACGATACTTATGTCACGATACGATATTATTGCGATTTTAAACATATTGCAATATTCTGCTATATATTGCAATTTATTTCCTTTTTTCCAACTTCAAATGTTTCCCAATTTCAGTTTATGTCCCCAAAAGGAAATTTTGTCAACATCTGTTTTATCTAAAAAGATAAATGTCTCTGTTTGTTCATCCCACTTCAGTTTTATTTCTGCCTAATTAGATTGTCAAGCAGGCAAACTGACCAACACATATATAATAATAGATCGATACTACTAGATCGTCTGTGTATCGATACAGTATTGCCACGGAAAATATCGCGATACTATGCTGTATCGATTTTATATATAGTCAGTGTATATATATATATATATATATATATATATATATATCTATGGCATGCTCTGCAGACTGTCAAGGTGTGTTGAGACAGAAAGCTAAGGGAATTTTCTGGACTGTTTGTTTTTATTCACCCTCAAACAGCCAATGTACTGTACTAACGGTACAGACGTCTGGTAATTTATCTTTAGCAGATACAGGCTTTTGGGCCCATTAGCTCTGGTCTTTCTCCTTGTCTCCATCCCCACAGACTGTTGAATAATCACCTCACTGCTGTAAATATTTGCCTGAGACTGCACACTGCTGTCATGTATCTAAATTATTCCTTTCACTGTCTGAGCGATGCAGGTGCTGCGCTGATTTTTGTAGATCGGCCCAGAGAATGAACATCTGTGACAACAGCTGTTTATTGATATACAGGGAGGTCGTTTGGCTGTGCTACTAGCATTATGTTAAGCGGTTTTCAGGCTTGTTTAACTTTTCCCAGAGCTTAGATTACAGTGATGGCCCGACTGGTTTAGGTTTAGAAATCAGACACGCCTGATTCACAGAGACAATATGCTGCTGTTTTGGCAGCTCGCGGTATTTTTGACTCTCTGTAACAAGGCAGTCTGGCCCTCTCTCTCCCTGTCTGTCGTTCTTTTCCTTTCTCAATTGAATGCCAACTATGTCATCTTTATGGCTTCAAGAGAAAGAATTGGCTGGTTTTCCAGCCACCACTATGCAGGCTTCCTGTGTGATCCAGTTGAGCTTCCTTTGTTTCAGCAAAGGAAGGGCCGACTCAGCAAAAACAAGGAGGCTTACTGTACAGCAGATCCCAGCTTCGCAGACGGAGCCCTCGGCTCACAGTGTCACAGCCAGGCAACCCCACAAGATCCCTGAAAACCTACATAAATAGCCTACATATTAGCCTGGTGGTTGGTGGTAAAAATGCAATGTTCTCTGTCCATCTCTAGGTCTGCTTTCAGAGGATCACCATAAACGGTCAAACAGATGTCTCCCCAAAAATGTCAGCTTTTACAGATGCCTGAGCAAAGCTGGTCTACTGTCAAGTTTACTTCTAAAATGCAACAGTATAACAGTATTGGAGCGATTTAATTGTGTGGAAAACATTTCCAAGAATGGCACACTGAAATGTTGCCATTTATATTACCACAAGGTTAGTTGGAGGTTTTCCATGTCTCTATGGGGTTGAGGCAGATTTGTTTTTGTGTCTCCTGTGATTTAGTCCACCTTTTGGAATGATTGCAGAGGCCAGGTGGGGAAGACGAGTCAGAAATAACTTGTTAGCACTGCACAGCTATTTTCAACACAGAGATGGAGCCCTGAATAGTGATATGGACTTGGCCCTCCCCCAAAGGTTGTGGTTTTTGCCTCAAATGTTTCTACTGAACTGCTGTGGGAGAACATGATGAGATGGGAACCCTATTCAATTGGAATGTATTTTAGGCGCTGTGAAGAAATCAGAACTGCTTAAATGTTATTGATTTTTCTGACTGGAAAAGTTAGAAAGTCCTTGCAAGGCGGTAGCCGCCCCAGAGGTGTATCTTTAGCCTCCTTCATACAAGGGGAAAGTAGAGCAGAATCTTCAAGAGCAACAACAAGCTGTCTGTTAAGCTACTCATAAAGCTGGCATTTAGGCCAGAGCTACTACCCCCATTATTCTGTTAAACTATTAGAGTGGATGATTATGGGTCCCTAGCTGAACCATTTTGGTTTAAAATACCCTTTTCATACGGTATGTCCTGAATAAAAAAACAAAAAAAACCATTTAGACCACTTGTACCAACATTTAATTTCAGCTAAATCTTTTAACACAATGACATTTCACCATTTTAAGCATTGAAGCAAGACAATGTAACTTTTAAAAGGAGATTACATAAGCAATAAAACACACTCTTGCTGAGTTCAGTACACCCGGGGGATTTGCCGCTGCAGCCTTAAAGGGAAATTCTGTTTTTTTCTTTATCTGGCATTTTCCCATAATTTAATGTGCTATTGTTGCTCCATAGCTTGGGCTTACTTTGCATTCGCACCCTCTGTTGTAGAGATTCAACAAGGACTCGTGCAAAAACAACGTATATCTGGTGGCTAATGTTGGCCAACTTATATTTCCTCTGTAACGGCATTACAGTTTGCTGCCTTAATTAATTAGGCTCAACGCTAACTTTTTAAAGTGGTTGCCGGCTTGGCAACCAGGCATCAGCTTTTGGTTGCCGAAATTGACAATACGGTTGCCATGTTTTAGACTGCCTATATTTGGAGCAACTCATTTCTTATATAACTATACCACACATTTTAATAATGAAACAATGAGATAATAGCTTGCAATATATTTTCCCATCCCTCTCAAATAGGGGTGCAACGGATCACAAAACTCACGGTTCGCATTACGGTATTTTACAATAACTTTGAATGCACCACGAGGTTTACCAGTTTTAAATAAACGCAACATTTAGTCCCGCCTGTGTTGTTTTTCTGACAACAGCAGTGACCATAGTGCTAGTTTATGTCTATTAGCTCATAGCTTTAGCGGCAGACGGTTGTACGTTCCTACAGCAGGGATCTTCAACAGGGGGTCCGGGACCCCTAGGGGGTCCTCAGAGTTACTGCAGGTGGGCCGCCAAATTATCGTTAGTTGAAAGTTTAGAAAAAAGACTAAAATGTCATAACATGAATCTAACATATTATTAGCAAATACAAATCAGCCTATTTGCGGGAAAAACCCATTGATGATAGGCTTACTGGCCTTCAGGTAAGAAAATCACTAAGGTAGCCATCCACAGATGTATGTTTAACATTAAAATATGATTTATAAAATCATGGCAACAATTACTTTAATAGCTTAGTAATCTATGCATTGAAAAGGTATTTATAAAGGCTTTAGGCCGCCCTACACATTATTGTAGGCCCAGTTTAATATGCTACTTCATTTTAAATAATATATGTAGTAGGGGGTCCCTGCTCTGTCTCTCTTTCAGTTAAGGGGTCCTTGGCTTAACAAATGTTGAAAACCCCTGCTCTACAGTGAAGTACAGTCACACTTTACACCGTTTAGCTGTCAGCAATTTAACCAGTTACTACTGTTGCTAACGGTAGGCTAACGTTACCTGCTGCCAAGTGTAACGTGTTATTAGTGTTTACTAGCGTGACACGCAGCGAGGTTTCTGTTGCCTCTAACGCCGGTTTCGGAGCATCAGAGAGCAGGGCAGACATTTAGGTGGCACCGTAATGAGGCACCGAAATCCGCGTTGCTATTCCGTCCGGTTGATACCGGGCACCGGTGCCATATTAGCACCGGATTTTAGCATGCGCCGTTAACGTGAACAGAAAATTGCGTTGCCTGTATGTTTTCACGGCAAGGTTGTCGCACAACAGCTGAAGTGTTGTGTTGCGCACGAACATAGTGTTTAAACTTTATGGAGACAACCAAATAAAATATTGACTTCTTTTGAAATAAGATTTTCCACTTTAGTAAGTTTTGATTTGTTTTTATATTTAAAAAAAAACAAACAAATATTGAACAGGTGGTTGCCAAAGGGGGCAACCAGAGGCCACGAAATGGTTGCCAATTGACTCAATCTGGTTGCCAAGGGCAACCGGGCAACCGTTACTGTCGACCGTTACAGGTCACTGATAAACATTTAATGAATGAATTCAAATCAGATGTGCTATTATCCTGTGATTGTTACTTCTGAACTTATTGGTTCAGCAAATGTTAAATATTGCTCAATGCAATGCCTCATCACACTCAGAATGTTACTTTGCATGTCTTACCTGTGTTAGAAATTTTGTAAAATATCTTTAAGGTCCTCTCGGTGCTGACATTATCTTGATAACTATTTTTCACAACTGTGCAGAGTAGTTTTTATCATTCTAGTTCCCTAAATCTCGAAATGTGAAAACAGAAATAGAAGCCTATGTCATTAACATCTGTGTATATTTCTTCAAGGCTAAAAATAAAGGATGGCCGACTGAATCAGACTTGATGGAAACTCTGTGGCTTCTCCTTGCTCGCAAGTTCCACTCCAACTCCTAGCTGTTCAATATAGTTATCACTTTTCCTTATATCTGACAAAGCGTCGTCTATTGAAGAAACCGGAATGCTCATGTAATGTGAAAACTATGATGACATTTTCTTCTAGGCATTTGTGTCTTCATTCCTTTCTCCTGGAGTATTTTTCTCTTCTTTTTTTTTTTTTTTCTTTTGTGGAAAAATCACATTGGATTGTCGGCCCGTATCGATGTCCTAGAGGCAAAGAAGCACCAAACGATTAAAGACATCAACATTTGCCTCATTAGTATTATTTATCACACGGAGGCTCTTCTGGCAAAAAGGGAACGGTTAGTGGGAACATTTGAAGGATCAGAGCCTCTGTCATGGTCTCAGAGGGCAGTCTGATTCATTGCTTTTGTCTGCTATGAGAGGGTCCTCCGGATGGTGGTGAGATGTGGTGGTGGTGGTGGTGGTGGTGTGGGGGGGGGGGGTGGACAGAGACACAGACAGACACTGTTTGGCATTCTCCTGCGGTTCTGTCGGGCGGCTTGTACGTCTCAGCTCAGACATGTTCCTCTCTGCGCTGTTTGAAGGGTATGCGAAGTCAAGGGGCCACTGGTTTGGCATGGCTCACAGCGGAGGGAGTGAACCGAGCAATTGTGTGGGTGGTTTGACGGAGCAGGGAGACAGAGAAGGAGAGTGGGAGAGGAAACAAGGGGGAGGAAGACGGAGGATGGGAGGAAAGGATGCCAGAAATACTTCACAGACAACAGTGGAGGGACTGAATGCCTCTTGGAATGATTTAATTAAATATGAACTGAACTCCAGCTCCTTGAAGTCTATAAGTCTAAAATAGTTTAGCCATGCGGACCTGTTCATTTTCACTCAGTTGCCTTTACTAAATGAGCTCATTAATATTGTATTTACATTGAAAAGGCCTAAACAACCAGACTAATACTGTAGAAATGGGGGAGGCACGTTTAGGAATGACTAAATGGCTAACTCAGCAGAGGCAAGGAGAGTCTGTTAGTTCCAATCCCTTGGACTTCAAGCATACCCTTTCCCCTCCCGAGTTTTGCACCGCCCTTTCCTGTTTTTCCTTCTTTTCCATTCCTTCTTTTCACGGCCAGAGAATAACAGTCATTCTTAGCGAGGGAAATCCAGACCTTCTCCTACAAAGAGCGCTGTGACTCTGAGCCGCCAGCTTCTTTACTGCTTTACTGTGTCTAGCTCCCTGACTCTGCCGGTCATTATTCATGGCAGTGAATACAGCTTAGTACTTGCAAAAAAAAAGTATTGCAATGCAAACGCAGCTCAATTTAAGGGAAAGTAAATCCCCTTCACATCTAAGGTTTGTTTCGCTCTATTAAAGCTTTAGTGCGTAACTTTTTGACTGATTAATGAACGTCCGTTACATTCAAGCCGTTACCAATTATTATTTGGATGCTATTATAAAGTTGCAAGTAGGCTAATGCTTATAATAATTAGTTAATTAATACGTGGTTTATAAAGCATCAAGTAACATTAATTTGGCTCTGTTACATCTTTTTTTTGGTGATCCATAAAAGAGATGATTATTTGAATATTTGTACACTGATAATAGTCTGATCTAAATCATGTTTATAGATGCTTTGCCATCAAGGCAAGGCAGCTTTATTTGTACAAAAAAAAACAGACAGGACCATATTTCTTTACCATCTCATCCACCACGGGCCCCGCAGGAACATGTGACTTTGTACTCCTGTTACCCATAACAAGAGTGGACGTACTTCTCTTTACCTACAATATAGTCGTCGCTATAAGGCTTAGTTTAATCAGGCAAACTTTGTAAAATCCTGTTTTCCTTTAGATTTTATCATAAAATCTCTGTCACACCCACGTTGGAGAAATTCTCAGAAATATGTCTGTTATCTGTTCAAAAATACCACTAGATAAAAGACGAGAATAAAATTAACAGTGCAGTATAACAAATTAACAATTCCTCTTTTGCTCCAAAAACAACCGTATCATTTTGTTCTTATAAAAAAAAAAAAAAAATGGTATTATAATAATCAGTTGCAACTTTCTAATTGCCATCCAAATATTATATGAATATTGTTTTCGACTGATTTCTTAAAGGTTTACAGATCATTTGGTAATCATCATCTGTGGTTATGAGAGGTGAAGCCGTGGGCGTTCATGGAACATTGTGTGTGGGTTCTATTTGGTTCAGTCTGTTTCTACCAGTCGGTAGCTAACGCTAGCTAGCCAGCTGTCTGCAGATATCAGGCTGATGTCCAGAAACACCAACAGCAGGAGCAGACGAGTTAGTGTTAGGGACTTTTCAGTAAAACCAGCCATTAAAGTGGATGTCCGTGCTCTACTTAGTTGAAGCATCTAAACAAGAAGAAAATGAAGTCGTAAAGTGCTCATATTATGCTTTTTGGCTTTTTGGCTTTCCTTTATTGTGTTATATATATATATATATATATATATATATATATATATATATATATATATATATATATATATATATATATATTTTTGTGCACGTTATAGGTTTACAAAGTGAAAAAGCCCAAAGTCCACCCCAAAGGGACTTACCATCTCCAACAGAAAACACTGTTCACAAACTGCTCCAAACAGCTCTATTGTAGTCCAGCCTTTACTTCAGAGACAAACGTGGTCACTTTGGAACACACGTTATAATGCTCACCTAGCTGCTAGCATGGCACGCCCTCATACTCTGCTTCTGACTGGCTAGTAGTCTTTACCTAGGTACTGTCAGGGTACGCCCTCATTCTCTGCTTCTGACTGGCTAGTAGTCCTTACCTAGGTACTGTCAGGGTACGCCCTCATTCTCTGCTTCTGACTGGCTAGTAGTCCTTACCTAGCTACTGAGCATGTGCGACTCCCAACAAAGATGGAACAGAAGTGAGATGTCTCACTCTGTAGCTAAAACAGAGAGCTCAACACACAGGGTGAAAAGAGGAGCTGCAGCAATGTGCAGTACAACAAAAATATGGTGCTTTTTGAAAATTAAACCAACTAAACCTATTCTGGTACAACCTCTAAATACAATTATGAACCTGAAAATGAGCATAATATGAGCACTTTAAATTTAGCAGGAAAACAAACTGATTCAAAATTGTGAATTGTTACACTTAAACAGTAAGGAAATATATAACGTTTTGATTCAATTGACTAATCAGTTAAAACAAACTGGGGAAAGGGGGTTGTGGGAATCAGGGTGTTACAAATACAGCGTCGCTCAGAGGCGATTCTAGGATCAGAGCTTTAGGGGTGCCGGCACCCTTTTAACGTCACCTTCTTAAACATTATTCTACGGTATTAACTGTGCATTTTAACATCATTTTTGGACCATCATGGTAGGGCAAACACTGAATTGTGTAACTAGAAAGACACAAATAATCCGGAGAAAACTTACTTTAATGCTCAGTCACAGGGCTAGGCCTGCACGATTAATCGTTATAAAATTGCGATCTCGATTCACCCTGTTCACGATTTAATTTTTAAATAACTTAGATTTTTTTTTGTTGATTTAAAAAATGAATGAATTCTTTTTTTTTTTTTTATGACTTTGTCATTTAATTTTACGAGCCGACTGCATCACAAACGCTGCTACTTTCTTCTGTGAGTTTTAAACATAGACTGTATAAAAAAGGTTTTAAAGCGCTCCCAAGCGCTGCAATGCTCTCCCTTCTCTTCATTGAAGCCTCTGTGTTTACATGCTTGTGGTGATGCGCAATGTGCTATAGGTGCCAAAATTGTGGCAGAGAATCGTGATATCAATTCTAAGCTAAAAAATCATGATTCATATTTTTCCCTGAATCGTGCAGGCCTACACAGGGCCATTGCTACAAAGGGGAGGTGGTATTACAAATGAAATTGGATATCTGTGGAAAAGCAGATATTTCCAGTATGCAGCATCAATAACTTCTGAAAATTAGAGATTAATGTGATTTTGACTAATGGCTGACAAGTACTATTTTCTGAAAATGGCTCAGAATTTTTTTCCGGAATGATCTTAGGCATCTAGATTCTGGGTTTAGTTTCACGATGCTGTGGTATTCCTAAAGGCAGAACTCCCTCGCTCACAATAGATTAACACAGACCTTTTGTTTTTTATAGCAATTCTTTTTTAGGGGTGACGGGATCAAGTTAAGAGGTGCTCCAGCACCCCTTAAAAAAAAGGGTTAAAATTGCCACTGGCATCGCTTCACCATGGGTCACACAGCTCCCATTTCCCCAAAGAGCCGGTTGCAGGTTACTATCCTGGTCAGGCAGCGTTCAGTACCTCAGGAATGCCTGAGTAGCTCAGCCCGTTTTAGTCATGCACCACAGTGTCTGCCATGCATCACCTTCTCCTGCCAACTGATAGAGCTTTGAAAAGCCCATAAAACATTGGGATGCCATTGGTCACAGCTCAGGTGTGTGTGACAAGTGGGCAGGCGCTGAGGAGTGAAATCTGTGTACACATGCTGGTGTCTGCCTGAGAGGCAGGGAGAGCGTGGGAGCTACGTAAACTGTAAGAGAATAACCAGTGCTGCTGTGTCTTGCTGTAGTCAGGAAAAAACAGTCCGGAATGTATTTTTATTTTTATGCTTAACCATGGACAAACACATCTGAGCATTGCGGTTGTTATGCAAGCCTCTCTTAATAGTCCTCATCCCTCTCCTCTGCACATGAGCAATTCCTATCTGTGCCACAACCAAAATATTCAAGCTGTTTATGAAAGTGTACCTCGTGATTCAGACTGTATAATTTATAGTGATGTCACTCAATGATACAAGATCATGTTTTTCTTGGCATCATCTTGCTGGTTCAAAATGGTATGCGTGTACGGTTTCCGAGCATCAGGCCTCCTGAAACACAGCTTTCTCACAGATTGTTGCAAATTGGGTTCTTCCCAACTAAGCTTGTATGAAAAACATACTTAATATAGCTAGGAAAGTCAGAATTAGTTTGAAGTGTAGTCAGGAATTATTGTAGGTGCTATTGTTTCAATGGTGTTTTACTGCATTGAGTTTTAAGCCCTTGTTGCACACGTTTGTTTCATAATGTTTAGGCTATATCGACGACGACTCATTTAGGGGATTGCTCCGGTGCCGCCGGAAGATCCGCCAGATGTTCCTCATTTCGGCCGGATGTCAGGATAGTCAGCCATGTCTCTGCTTATCTACTAAAAAAAAAAAAAATCAGGTTGCAAACCATGCTTTCTATGAAGTTGTGGCTATGCACAGCTGCTTCCTGTACAGATATAACAAAGAGACCCCATTTGCCAAAAAATGTCAATTGTACCTGATAGAATGCATGTTTGACCCAAAAAACAAACTTTTTTTAAGCACTTTTAACCACACCTCACGGTCTTCAGCAATAATGATAATGGCATAATGACATGGCAAATGGATAAATATAATTTTCATGAAAGATTTGTGTTTTTCCATCTTTATTCTGCTTTTTTACATCTTAAATAGATTTCTGAGGGCATAAGCAGAAGAAAAAAATTCTCTTCAACTTGCTATACCCTCCACAATTTCTACTCGTGATACATTCATTTTATGTTAAAATGATGGACAGTGTGTGTCGGCCTCTAGCTCAGCTGGTAGAGCACATGACCCATGTAGCAGCCCGGGTTCAAATCTGACCCGAGGCCTTTTGCTGCATGTCATCTCCCCTCCCTCCCATTTCCTGTCTCTCTTCAGCTGTTCTAAATAAAAAGGAATAAGTCCTAAAAATATCTTTAAAACAACAAAGTGAAGAAAAAATGTTGCCGCTCACAGACATTCAACATTGGAATCAACCAGACTAACACATATACACAAACAATACACACAAACAATTTGTTATAGTGGCCATGTTAACCGAAAACCACCTTGAAATGCTGACAAATTGTATTTACGACGTCTTTGGACCTCCTGCTCCTGGACTTTTCTTGGACTGCTCTCTGTCTACATTTTACTGTAGGTTTTTATTGAGCATTCCTGTGCAGCTGCTAAGCTTCACAGGATCGAAGACAACGTGGTTATTTTTCTTAACTTGACACCTGGCTGGCGTTTTTTGTAGACGTCGTCTGCATTTGAATGATTCCTTGGAGCTGAAGTCGAAACCCCAGCGAGAGTGGAAAGAAAATATCTAGTGTGTGGTTTTGTTATAAGAGGAATGCGAACCTAAATTCCTTCATTTTAAGCTTGTTTTTTTTTTTTATTGAAATCACTTGTTCATTGTGCATGTACTTACCATACACCACAAACTGCACAAGGATCAAATACTGAGTGTGGATCTTTTATTTGAGGTCATCACGTAAACATTTTGTGACAGTTATCCTCTTGAAAGTCTACTAGCTTCAGTAGGGTGTGATGGTGTAACAGTGGAAGAACCACGTTAAATGTGGCATTTATCTCACATGGAAGCACAGCACGTACACACACACACACACACGCACACACACACACACACACACACACACACACACACACACACACACACACACACTGCCCATGTACAGGAGTGGAGATCCAAGCCAGTTGATCTAATCTGGGGGGGGGCCTGTAGACAGGCCGTCTGCCCGTCTGTGTCTATATAAACGGACACACACGCGCGCACACACACACACACACACACACACACACACACACACACACACACACACACACACACACGCACACTCACACTCAGGAATGCATCACTCAATACCGCGCACACAGAACAGTCAGAGCTTCCTTTACCACAGTGTAAGGGAATGCAGTCTTTTAATGTAGCCTCTCTAAATAGCCAGCAACGGCCACTGGTCTGAAAAACGAAAAAGAAAAGTTTTTGTTGCTTTATCACTGTGTGTCCAGCTGTAATTTGAACCTCATGCTTCAATACCCAGCGTGGTAGACATTAGCTACTGTGGAGATTCTCTTAGAAATGGCTCCCATGAGTTTGTGATTTATGGTCAAGCGGGATATTGTTTTTACATTCCACATGTTAATTAGATTCGGCCCGGGCCAGTGCACCATAATACAACATCAGACCATAGAATATCGGTGTTTCTCTGTAGGAGCCCTCCCAGCTGTCGCTTATTAGAACTACCAATGAGAGCTGATGAGAATTCCAAAAGCATGTCAATGCTAACTAAGACTTTTGAGACAGCAGTAGTAATGTGGAATTTATAATGATAGTTAGGGGGTCACTGAAAATGTGTTGTCCTTTACTTACAGTGCAGACTGTAAATATAACCTCAGCTCTGTTCTCATGATTATTTATAGTCAATAAAACTGTACCTTCAAACTCAAGGAAATCTTCTCAGGCAATTTGTAGCCATGCTAGCAGTCGGGCGGTTGGTCTTTGTTTGGACTGAAATATCTCCGTAACTATTGGATGGATTTTAATGAAATGATGTAAATGGTCCCCAGAGGGTCTATTATAATTAGGGGTCCAAGCCCAAGGGGGCTGGGAACCGCGTTTGCAATGCAACGCGGTTCACAGATCCAGCGGAGCTGTGGAACCCTATTGTTTTCCTAAGGATTATTCTTATTATTCCAACCTTCTTCCGCCACTGAAACAGTTTCTACAGCCTAAACCGTGCATTGTGGGGCGGTGCCATTCTTGAACTTCTCCAACTTCAGCAAAACTTGGTATTCCTATTTATTCGCCATTAGGGGCGCTATAATCAACGTAGACGCGTTTTGGTCTATAACTCAATAAACTTGCAATGGCAAACGTGTTTGGCCCTATAACTCCCAAACCGTATATCACAGATTAAAAATACTCATATCCACGCGTTCCCTGAATTCAGATGAATCTCCTGATATAGGCCACGCCTATATAAATCGCAATTTATCGTAAACCTACTTTTTCGAACTCCTCCTAGACCGTGCTACCAATCTGCACGAAACTTGGTACGCAGCATCTCCAGACTGACCTGACTAAAAGTTATCAAAAGAATTTTGCTAAGTTAAACTATGCGCAATTACCGACCAAACTAAATTTCGTAGCCAGCCACAAAATACAAACTTTAGTATTATTGTTCAACGTCCTAGTCCGAGGCTCTGTACTAAATATGGCGAAGATCGGCCATAAGGGGGCGCTATAATCAACATAGACGTGTTTAGGCCTATAACTCAATCAATGTAAATGGAAAATTTGCAAAGGCAATGTACTGCAGACGTTGAAGTTCACACCTCACAATATTTCCTGACGTTTGCCTCCCCACCGTCACGCCTTCCTGACGTTTGCCTCCCCACCGTTGCGCCTTGGGTATCGCTTATGCGTGCTGGGTGAGTCGTCGGGGGAGACTCGCGTCTTGGGCTTTGTGAAACACTGATCGACATTTTCCACCATTTTGACTAATCGATGAATCTTTGGTGATCCCCTGACTTTTTCTGTAGCGCCACCATGAGTGAGACGCTTAACTAGGTTGGTTGGTTGGTTGGTTGGTTGGTTGGTCGGCCATTTTGGCAGACATACCTTTGCAGCCATTCAGACATTCGTAGCTTCAGTAGGGTGTGATGGTGTAACAGTGGAAGAACCACGTTAAATGTGGCATTTATCTCACATTTTAACATGAATGTCCTGCAACATTGTGACATTCCCGTCAGCCTCAGTTGCTATTCGTGTTTAATGCTAATTAGCAAATGTTAGCATAACTAAGATGGTGAACATGGCAAATATCAGACCTGCTAAACCTCAGCATGTTATCATTGTCATTGTGAGCATGCTGGCAAGCTTTTGCTCAAAGCACCACTATGCTTAAGTACAATCTCACAGAGGCGCCCCCCCCCCCCCAGCATGGTTGTAGACTGCTCACAAATCAGCCGATTAGTGCAGAGAAATGTCCTTCAGCTTACTTATCTCTGCATTAAGAGTAGGACAAGATGCATCAATATGGCTGACCAAATGGCCTGCTCACAGACAAGGGATCAATATACGTACACAACCAGAGAGGGGTTGACTCTAGGGAACTGATGCTATTTACAGTAAAAGGGATTTTGGGAAAAAGGAGGCTGCAGTCCAACCCATGTGATAGTGTGATAGGGCCTGTACGTAAATGTGTGCATACACGCTTGGATGTGAAAATGGTCTGAATTGAATTAGCTGCCTGTTACCCTTAGACCGACTAAGAATAGCCAGACCCCTGCCACTGGATAATTTATTATCTCCAGTTATTACCAAGCCATTTACACATTCAATCTGTCATCTCTCTGAGACGCTCTCGCTCTTCTCGACCCTTTTGTTCAGGAAATGAGTAATTCAAGCATTCAGGCTACCAGGCACACCCACTATTACTGTTAACAAAGAGATAATCACAAATGGCATGTTGCTTTCCAAAACAACAGTAGCTCTTTGATGAGACAACAACACATTTAAAAGATGTTTTTTCTTGTGTGTGTTTTCAGATGGACCTGAAGCTGCTCTTGATATCCACATTGTTAGGAGTCTTTTGTTACAGTAATGCTCAGAAAGGTAAGATTGGCCTACATACTGTATTGCCGTAACATAATTTGTCGTTGATGCATGCATAGTAAACGTACGAGTCATAATGACCCCCCAGAGAGGGACTCCCGGCTACTTTATCATAAAGATGTCATTAACCAGATATCCACCTTAGCATCACAGAGCGTAGAGGATAATGGAAAAGACAGAATATTCCATCTCTGTCTCCAATTACCATCGAGCCACACAATGTTCCAGATGAACTGATGTATAAACACGGGGGGCTTAACGGGCTGCTTACTTTGCAGGGCCTGTGCTGTGCCACTGCTCCCTCTGACTCTGCCTCCTCCTCTCTTCTCTCTTTGTTTTCCATACAGAGGGGAACGAGTGCATCAATGCCAATGCCAAATACTGCGGGGAGTGCATCCAGGCGGGAGCCAAATGTGGCTGGTGTAAAGACCCGGTATGTGAATCGAAGCTGTCAGCCATAATCGCTGCTGAGAAATGCAGTTTGATGCCATTGCGGTGCCATTAGGCATAGCCCAAAGCGATTGTGAGCATGTAGTCTTGGATCGTACTTAATGTAGGGCTGCAGCCAATGATTGTCTGTGATCATTTTTTTTTAAGTAATCCATTACTTGTTTAGCCTGTGAAATATCAGAAAATAATGAAAAACACCCATCACAATTCCCCAGAGCCCAAGGTGATGTCTTTAAATTCCTAGTATTGTCACAACTTAAAGATTTTCAATTTACTACAATAGAGCCGAAAAGGATATTTTTGTAGATTGAATATCTTTTGATTTTGGATTTTTCAGTTGGTCAGACAATACAAGCAATTAAAAGACATCACATATAGTATAGTGACGAGGGGCATTTTGAAATATTTTCTGATGTGTTGTAAAAATGATCAGTTCATTCGTCAATAAAATAAAAAGTAGAAAATCGATAAGTTGTAGTCCTAATCCTCACGTTTGAGAAGTATTTTGGTACAAAAAAATAACTAAAATGATTATCAAAATTGTTTTTGATTAATCATTTCAGAACTAGACTAATATGAAGCGATAAAGTCACTGTTTTTTGTATTACACTTTAATAAAGTTACAGGACTTGCGAAAGACTTAAAAAATAATGATCAAAATCAGAGCAGTAGAGGCCAAAATGTCCTTACTTTTTGTCTTTAGCATAGTTAAAAGCTCCACTGGACAAACACTACATACTCCATAATGCAACTCTTTTGTTAGACCCTGTCTGCCTGGTAAATGCCCCCAGTTTGTAACGTAGGCTTTCTGTTTTAAACTTTCAGTCTCCAAGCCTCAGCCAAGATAAATCTAAAAAAATAAATAAAAAATAAACTGATTAAAGCTCCTCCAGAGCCACAAAAGACATTATGCAACAGCTTTCACAGACTGAGTAGTGCGTCTCATGACAAACCGATTTCCTTTTGTGTCATGAATGGATTGTCCCTTTAATTCTCCCTTTGCTGCTGTTGCTTCTTGTAGGACTTCCTGAAACAGGGTGAGACTGTGTCGACCCGTTGTGACGAGCTGCAGTCTTTGATAAAAAGGGGCTGTAGTGATGCCATGATCGAGAACCCACACGGGGAACAGAAGACCCTCAAGAACAAAACAGTGACGAATCGCAGAAAGGGAGCAGAGAAACTGAGGCCAGAGGACATCACGCAGATCCAGCCCCAGAAACTCAGCCTCACACTCCGATCTGGTGAGAATACATTTGAGCGAAGCTTTTTCTGAAGCTCTTCTTACCTTCTTTCGGATTTGATTAGTCCACTTTGGCAATTTGTTTTAACAACGGTAACTTTATGTAGGTGAGCCTCAAACTTTCAACTTAAAGTTCAAACGAGCGGAAGATTATCCCATCGACCTGTACTACTTGATGGATCTGTCCTACTCCATGAAGGACGATCTGGAGAACGTCAAGAACCTGGGAACAAGTCTAATGCTGGAGATGTCAAAGATCACCTCTGACTTCAGGATAGGTGAGGATTTTCATTATGGGGTGTGTGATCACATTTCACACTTTGTTTCTTTTTGGGGCAAAGAAATTAAAAGCTTGCACTGCCCCACTTTGGTTTTGGTTATTTAACAAAAAAAATACTGTTGGAATGACTACAAGAATACACATTTAGTAGCCAAAAAAGCAAAAAAAACATACTCTTGAAACCATTTTGGTCATTTCCAGTCACCAGTTCTTATTCAAGTACTTTGTAGATCAGAGGTTTTCAAACGGTAATATTTGCAGCAGCTGTATTGCCTGTAAAAGCTCATAGAATGATGTTTTCAGTGTTGTCAGTTTAATCAGAACACACAGACATGATACATGTTTAGAATCAGTGTGACTTACACTTTTTTAAAGGATATCATCGAATAAACTTCCATAAATCTGCTTAGAAATCACAGGCTCCTCCTAACTCCAGAACTTGCCTTGTAATCATCGTCGTTTCTGAGTTTTCTTCAGTATCAAAGTAATCCAGTGATAGTTGTCTGTACATCCATGGGTACATTGCTAACAGGAACTGCTAATAGGTATTAATGATGCCAATTTGCCAAAATGTAAACAAATATAGGCAAATTGTAGCCAGCAGCCAGCACAACTGGCTGTTTACACCCTCCAAAGCTCCCAAATTATGGGAACCGTTATTCCAAAACCTAAAGATCTCCCCCAAATAGAAGTAAGACAAATGATAATATTAATTTGATAATAATACATTGACCTGTAGTATTCAGGGAAAAACACTTCAATCATGGCAGCAGTGTGGGGTGTACAGGGGATGGTATCAGACTTTGAAAGCCCCTGAAGTAGATTGACTGTCCTTGTTTTTTCAGGTGTCCTGTTGTCTTGTATTTAGTGCCACCCGAGTTTAAATGCTCTTTTCGTGACCTGCACAAACAAAACAAAGAATCCACAGAGAGCTCATCAACATCCTATGAATTCATTTAGTGTCAACTTACCCTTAAGCTTGATTTATGCTTCTGCGGAGGCTCCATGCAGATCTTTCGCCGTAGCCCACGTAAGTGGCCTGAAGTCAATACTTGTGCGTTGGTTTCTGCGTCGTTCTCTTTAAGAGAATAGCAGGGCCGGCGAGTGAGTGAGTGACGGTGATTAGCTTCGGAGCAAGTAATGACTCTAGAGTCATAGTGGGAGAAACAAAGTGTCTCCCCTGTGCTTTCTGACCACGGTGGGAAATCTGGAGCAGGAAAAGTTAACCCTCCCCCCGATTTCATGTTGTTTATGAAGAGGGAGAACCAAGGAATTGAGTTGGGGGGAATTGCAGCGCTACCAAGCCACGGTCGAGAGACGTGCGTTGCCGTAAAGTTATATTTTTCTTTTTTAAAGATTATTTTTTTGGGGCTTTTCCCTTTATTGTAGTGACAGTGGATGGATGTGAAAGGGGGAGAGAGATGGGGGATGACACACAGCAAAGGGCCGCAGGTCGGATTCGAACCCGGGCTGCTGCAGGACTCTGCGAACGTGGGGCGAACGTTCTTACTGGGTGAGCTAGAGGCCGCCCCAAAGTTATATTTTTCGAGAGGTGCACGTCCGGCTACGGCGCAGGGTCGGTTTCTCCACGTCTTTATCAGTGATGGACTGGGAACAAAAAAACAGCTCTGGCAACACCGGCCCTATTTTTGTCAATAACCTAGATTGTAAATTAAGGACTCTGCCTTCCGAGTGAATCTTTCCACGCACCTCGCCGCAGTACAATCTTAAATATTTATGGCTGCATGCATAAAATAACTTATCAAAATCAACAAAAGACAAATTATCAGTAGTGGCCCATAGGAGGGCGGCCCTTCTGGCATTTGCCCAAATTCCAGATGGCCAGTCCGTCACTGATCTCTACCTATGTACGTAGCCATGGCGTCGATTCAACGCAGAACCATAAATCATGCTTTAGACTAAAGCACCCAGTCCCAGAACAAGCACCTTGTTAAGACTTTACCCATAGCACTTGTTGACTTTGTTTTTGCTCAAGTAGTTTAAAATGAAATTCTGAATCCAATGGTCTTTTCACAGGTTTTGGCTCCTTTGTGGAAAAGACAGTCATGCCATACATCAGCACCACCCCGGCCAAGCTGCTAAACCCATGCACAGGCGACCAGAACTGCACCAGCCCGTTCAGCTACAAGAACGTGCTGAAGCTGACCAGCAATGGCAAGAACTTCAACACCCTGGTGGGCCAGCAGCAAATCTCCGGAAACCTGGACTCTCCTGAAGGGGGGTTTGATGCCATCATGCAAGTGGCTGTGTGTGGGGTAAGCAACAACGACAGCAAAAAAAGAAGAAAAAAAGCTGTTTTCCTTCAGTGATCCTGTGGGAAATAATCATTCTCAGGTTACTCAATTCAAGGTAAATTTCCCACAATTACCACACTTGCTTGGAGGGATACAGCGCCCAATAAATGCGTTTATGGGGTGATGTGTCCTTGGTGTTGACAAGGAGAGTTTTGGATGCAGTAATAGTCAGTTCATGTGTCAGATTATAAGCTGCTCATATTCTCCCTTAGCTTTTATAGAGAGGATATATCGCTGTTGGCAGACAATTATTACTTGCAGTTTGAGTGTTTTGCTTCTCATTTCTCAGGATCATATTGGTTGGAGGAATGTGACTCGTCTGCTTGTGTTTTCCACTGATGCTGGCTTCCACTTTGCCGGCGATGGCAAACTGGGTGGCATCGTTCTGCCCAATGACGGAAAATGTCACTTGGAGAACAATGTGTATACCATGAGCCACTACTATGTAAGTTGCTCAGTATTGTTTGGCCTGTTCTACAGTGCTACTCATGTTAACTGTGTGTTACAATGACTATGTTTACATGCACATAATATTGTTTTTCTGCCCTTATTCCGAAAAAGACAATATTCCGACTAAGCTGTTTACATGGCTAATGAAAGTGAATATTCCAGTAATATTCCAGTTTACATGCAGCCGTGCAAAATAGGATTTTTTCAAAGTTTTCCAGCGGCGGCGGACTTGTTGGACCGTGCGAACACAGCCTCCCTCTTTCATTCCTTCAACCGGCTTCTTGAAAAGGTCGGCATAGCGATGTGTGCGAATATCCAAAAACCTGTTGGTATCCAAGTCTTTGATAATGTTAAAAAGTAGCCGTGTTTCTCCTTCTTATCAGCCTGTTGGCTGGTTTGTGTACATCAACCATAGGAACGCACAGAGCTGATCATAAGCCTGCGGTACAAACCCCGATTGAGAAGTATATTCTGAATGCGCTGTATACATGTCCAAAGAATGCCTCTAAAACCCGAATAACACAGGAATATCCCACGTCTTAATTGGAAAATGCAATATTCGGAAAAAGGCCTCATCCGGAATATCCAACCGGAATATGCTGTTTACATGACCTGTATCAAATTCAGAATATTGTCATACTCAGAATATTAGTGGATATTTGTTTGCATGTAAACGTACTCAGTGTAAATTTGACTTTTCTCCTCCATCCTGTTTTGAAGGACTATCCCTCCATTGCCCACCTGGTTCAGAAGCTGAGCGACAACAACATTCAGACTATCTTTGCAGTCACAGAGGAGTTCCAGCCCGTTTACCAAGTGAGTTCTCTCTCTGACTCTTTGGTTCTCTACGTGACACAATTTGACTTCACTTTCATCCCATTCTTTTTGAGCATACTTCCTGCATTCCTCATTCCTTCTGCGTGTGTGATTGGAAGTTACCCAGTGCGTACCTCTGCTGCGAATTGTGGTAGCATCCCCATTAAAGCTCTAATTATTTCCTTGTGTCATGCCGGTGCTTTTCAGGCCAGTTCAACCCAGTTCCATCTGAGTTTAATACAAGTTCTTTCTTTTACGTATCCTCACAGTAGCTTCAGTATGCTTCAAAGCAAAATAATAAGTCCATGATTTCAAGGTTAAAATGTTGTATTAATCTAAATCCGCAATTAAAGGTGCTCTAAGCGATGTTGGGTGACAGCACTTCTTGTTGACGTTCGAAGTATTGTCAAACAAAACGGAGGCTAGCTCGCCCCTCCCTCCTCCTCATCCCGGCGCACTAACCCCCCCCCCAACCCCCACCCCCAAATCCTTCTTGTCGGTTATTGGCTGGAACACTGTTTGTTATGTTTGGTGGTGTAGGTTGCCGCAGTTTGTTTTTGTTGCTGTTTGTGGAGCCTGGGCTGTCTACAGAGACCGCGTTTTTTTTTACAGTGTGTTCAGGGGACAGGCAGCTAGCGGATATTTAATATATATATATATAGATATACATAAGATGTTTGCTGTATGTGACAAAAAAAGTTGTAGCCTAAAAAACGCGCAACATCGCTTAGAGCACCTTTAAATGGCTAAACCAGTATACATGTATTTTCAGGCTGTAATGAAATGCACAACAGTCTTTAAAAGTTAATAGAAAAATATTCTTGATCCTGTGTTGTTGCTAATAGAGATTCAAGATATCTCAAGGTTAACAGAGCTTGGATTTAGCTTCATTCTAAACTTTTTTTCTTCTCTTCTCAGGAGCTGAAAAATCTGATACCAAAGTCTGCAGTGGGCACTCTGTCTGCCAACTCCAGCAATGTAATCAACCTTATTATAGACGCTTACAATGTAAGTATACTGGCAAGAATGTTGATTTTTAAGCACCCTTGTAAAAAAAAAAAAAAAAAAAAACTATCACTCACATGAACCGCATGAAAGCATTTGACATTGTGAGTGAGTTGGACCAGTCAAAGATTCTTCCAAACACATATTCTCATTTAATACTCTAACTAACTTTTTGTATCGTACGCTGTCAAAATAAAGCTACCAGATGACATTCCAACGTTCGTGTTGTTATTGCTTGTTTTTTGGCAGTCTCTCTCGTCCGAGGTTATTTTGGAGAACAGCAAGCTTCCAGAGGGAGTGACCCTAGCTTACACGTCCCGCTGTAAGAACGGAGTGGTTAGTGAGGGCGAAAGTGGACGCAAGTGCTCCAACATCTCCATCGGAGATGAGGTGAGGATTAGAAAATTGCTCTTTATTTTGTTGTTGTTGTATTTCACCAGTAGATGATTAACCCTGTCAGTTGTCATTGAGACACTGAGAATGTCAAAATAAATGTAGCTCATGAAAAAGGTTTACATGCAGTGACAATGAATGGTTTCTCAGTAACACACAGCGGATCATAGTATCTTTTCATCTGAAACATGTCTTGATCAATACAGACGGCCCTCGGAGAGCACAGACCTCCGCCAAGGCATGCCCTATCTCACAATGTTAACTGTCACGTCTGGGGAATAACCGGCTTGGACCCAAAGTGCAGAGTGTGGAGGCGAGGAGGCAGCAGGCAGAGCTAGAAGATGTATTAATCAAAAGGGCTTACTGGTGTCCTGAGGCAGGCAGGTCAATCCAGAAACACATAAATGAAAGATTGGTAAACAAGCAATGTTAGCCCTCCGAGCTAATGCATGCTAACTACTGTAGCCGAGGGTAGTAAAGAAAAAAAAACCCGGAGGCTCCGTATTCTAAACCAAGACTGCCAACACAGTTTTATTAACTCCCATATTGACAACGGCAGCGCATAGCGCTACAGCATCACTTCTTCCGTTTTTACCCCTTTACAGTAAAAGCACATTCACGCCGAGGAATTCGCTAAGAGGCAACCAAATAAAGAGCTTGCACTACGCTTACGACATTTTTTGCCGACACTAGATAGCAAACAAAAGCCAGAAAGCGGCTTTGAGCTGTAAATGTACCTCTTCCAAACAGAAGGCACACGATAACATTATATGTGAGCCTGACCGGGCAGCTGCCTCCGTCTCACTCAGACTCACCCTGGGTCCTGGGCCTGCAGCTGCCTGTAGCCGTCGCTGACATCTTCAGCGAGCAAGCGGGACCATTTGACCTAGTGGAATAGTTTTACCCCAGAGAGTAGCAGGAAAACAAGGAGAGCTCACTCTGACTGACAACAAAAAAACAACTGCTTAACTTGAAGTATCTCTGTCGACTGAGGGGTCACCGAGTAATTATTTGAATATTCGACTTTCAGGCGGCAGCCCTAGAATTTGCCTAGTGAGGAACTAATTTTTCAGATTATTCCGACACCACGTGAATGCAGCAAAAATGCCCAATCTCGCAATGTTAACGAAAGTGAAACGTAATTTGTGCAATTGCCCCGTGATTCGGATCCGCTCTAAAATGGTAGGGCTTCCAACTTTACCCATGCTTCACCCTTCCACCAGGTTTCATGACATCTGGCCAGTAGTCTTTCTGCAGTCCTGACAGACAAATGTACTGCACATGTTTCATGTTACCCAGTGGTGGAATGTAACGAAGTACAAATACTTCTACTGTACATTTTTCACGTATCTGTACTTTACTTAAGTACAATCAATAGTGCATACTTTTGACTTTTACTTCGTTACATTTTGCAGCAATTATCTATATTTACTACTCCACTACATTTCTACAACGTTCCGTTACATTTTCGTTACATTTTCTGATCAGTTTTTCCCCCTGCCAAAACGTCTTCCTGACCGTCACACGTTTGCAGTCCGCAGGGAAGCCTTCAGCAGCGGCCGTCCAGCTCCCGGTGCCGCTCGCGATATTACGAATCCCACTATGGCCACGCCAATAGCGTTTATTGGCCAGGCGCGTACCGCTCCCGGTACTACCGCTGCTCCTGTTACTGCTGCTGCTCCC
Source organism: Sander lucioperca (assembly GCF_008315115.2). Classification (NCBI taxonomy): domain Eukaryota; kingdom Metazoa; phylum Chordata; class Actinopteri; order Perciformes; family Percidae; genus Sander; species Sander lucioperca. Next base: position 2,497,151 of record NC_050195.1, on the reverse strand, counting down.
GATACTCTGCTTGGTCATATGTGAAGCATCCGTTCACATAAGGTTAATATACAACCCGTATATCTATCTTAAAAACACTCCCGGTCCTCCTCAGCTGTGAAGCCACGTACTTGTTGTCCAAGCCCGTGTGTTCTCGCTAAATAAACGTGTGCAGCATTCACTGTCCCGTGGGAAATATATAATGCAAAGTCCAGCTTCATGCAGATCACCCTGATAGATAACCAGAATTGTAAGTCAGAATGTAAACTGGGCCACAGATGGTAAGCACAATTAAATGAACCTACAACTAACTTAATTAAAATGCCACAGCCCATACTGTTTTTTTTAATTATTAGAATATAGACATTAAGAGAATAAATCGTTATGCAAGTACTTTTACTTTTAATACTTAAAGTACATTTAAAATCAGGTACTTTTTACTTTTACTTAAGTAGGGTTTTCATTGTTGTACTTTTACTAAAGTAAATATATCTCTGGTTATTTGTACTTTTACTTAAGTACTGAGATTCAGTACTTCCTCCACAACTGATGTTACCATACAGTTCTTGTGCTAAGTGAATAGTTTATCTACTTTATTTCTAAAAGAGATCATTTCAAAACAATAGCCTAAAATAGACATTTATTTCAGCTTTTATTAGCGTTACTAGCATACTAGCAACATGATGCATTTTCCTCCAAAGCCATCCGTCTCCCACTTCTTATCAGACCTAAATTAGGAAAGGTCACCAAGCCAATTTAAATCCACGGGACCACATCAAACTGATTAGCAAAGCATCGTAGACCCTGACAAACTTTTGCACTCAATAAACCAGCGACAAACACACAGTAACAGAGTGAGTTGTCTTACCTTAAACCAGATATTTAGTTCTCTAGGTTCTAGGCAAAACCATCCACAACTTTACAGAAATCCAGCGCTCTGACCAGATCACCACAAGCTAATAGCTAATAATGAGCTCTGATCTGAAAGGGAGGTTTCTTTTGTTGGGATATTGAATATTTTTCTCCCATCACTTTTGTAATTCACACACTGTATTGCACAGAAACTACACCTTGTGTTGATCTACTGTACCTGTAGGCTCTCAGTCACTATGGTTTGCTTTCTGCCCTGGGCCAATGTTAATTCATTGACACAAACTATTTTGTTTTGAGATTTTCACAGATGTGCGACAAACTCAGTATTTTGCTCTCTGAGTCAGGCTTTCCCCTTTTTTTCCCCCCCTTCATTCCTAGGTGATGTTTAGCATCAGTGTGACATCTAAGGGCTGTCCGAAACAAGGAAAGCCTGAGATCATCAAGATAAAGCCCCTGGGATTTACGGAGGAGGTGGAGATCACCCTCAACTTCATTTGTGAGTGTGAATGCAACAAGGACGGTATCAAGAACAGTCAACTCTGCCACTTTGGTAACGGGACCTATGAATGCGGAGCCTGCAAGTGAGTCTAAGAACATTTCCACAATCTTTATTTTACCATACATCGATCCTACACGGATAAAATATCCAGAACCTTTAAGTCTCATATTCAAGCTTACTTGGATTTCAGTTTTAGTGTGAAGAAGTGCTTCAGAATCACACCCTTTCCCCTTGTCTCAGGTGTAATGAGGGACGTGTGGGCAGACAGTGTGAATGCAGCAGCAACGATGTGGCCACAGAGGACATGGACCGGACCTGCCGCAAAGACAACGGCACCGACATCTGCAGCAACAACGGAGACTGTGTGTGCGGAACATGCGAGTGCAAGAAGAGGGACAACCCTGAGGAGAGGTACAGCGGCCAGTACTGCGAGTGTGACAACTTCAACTGTGACCGCTCTGGAAACAAACTGTGTGGAGGTGAGTGTGACAGCTCCACAGAGAAGAATTTAAGTAATAAAGTCATCTCAGCACGTAGGCTCCATAGTGCGTTCCATTTGTACTCGGAAGTTGGAATTTCCGAGTTCAAAGTCGGGAACTCGCCTCCCCCGAAGTTGGATTTCCGAGCTGGGAAAAGTCGGACAACCTCACAGTCCCCCGAGCTGCTCCGTGCATCAACAGTAGTGAAAGCTGTAGTCATATACAGTTTATCAGCACTTCAGTCTTATTTGTGTCTCACTAAATCAGTTGTACACACAGTCCTGTCCAACTTCTATCTGCGGACATGTGACGCTGTTTGAAGGGGTGGGGGAAAAAATCAATATAGCATAGTATCGCAATATTTTCCTGGGCAATACTGTATGGATACACAGACACCAAGTATCGATCTATTATGATATATGTGTTGGTCAGTTTGTCTGCTTGACGATCCCATTTTGCAGCAATAAAATTGTGAGATGAACAAACGGAGACATTTATCTTTTTAGATAAAACAGATGTTGACAACGTTTCCTTTTGGGGACATGAATTGAAATTGGGACAGATTTGAAGTTGGAAAATTGCATTATATCGCAGATATAATAGATAATGTTGCAATATTTTTTTAAATCGCAATAATATCGTATCGTGACGTAAGTATCGTGATGATTTCGTATCGTGAGGCCTCTGGTGATTCCCACCCCTAGCTGTTTGTATGCACAAAAAAATCTGGTTATCAACTGCTATTGCTAACAATGGCTAACCTGGCTAGAGCAAACCCCACTGTGAATTCCAACTTGTTAAATAGAACGTAGTCAACTCGGGTGGGACGTCATTCCCAGCTTCGGCTTTCTTTTCAGACTGTTAAATGGACCTAAGATGACGTTTAGAAGGGGAAAAAAAGACTCATTAAAGTTTTCATCCATTTTTTTTTATTCCCTGTCTACCTAGGGCATGGCCGCTGTGAGTGCAGAGTGTGTATCTGTGACCCTATGTGGACCGGAAGTGCCTGTGATTGCTCTCTGGATAACAGCACGTGTATGGCCAGCAACAAGCAGATCTGTAACGGCCGAGGAACGTGTGAATGTGGCACTTGCAAGTGCACTGATCCCAAATTCCAGGGTCCCACCTGTGAAACTTGCCCTACCTGTCCAGGAGTCTGTACTGAACACAAGTAGGTCTGAAATCAAGATGTGTCAATATACGCATATCCCTCATATCTTATAGTACACTGCAGTCACTCTACAAAGGTGTTTGCTTATTGATAATGGAGAGGAGGAGTGATTACAGCGATCCATAACTCTTTTAATATGCGTGAGGCGTTTTAGTGCATTGACAAAAATCCCAAACTAACCTTTCACACCTTAAAGGTATAATATGTAACATTTATGTATTAAACTGTCTAAAAACGCATAGACCTATGTTATATATATATTTTGTTGAGTTGTGTACTTAACATTATCCCACGTGTTTCCAACAACGTACAAACCCACAGAAATCTTTAACTTTATTCGAGGTAATGGTCCGTTACATTTGGTTGCCAATCAGTGGCGTCATATAACCTTTACTCTCTCTAGTTGCTCTAACGTCTGGGGAAACGCCAGATGATCCCAAACAGACTAATTGTAGATGATATACAATGTCAACAGAATGATACAGTAATACAGCATTTATGGAATGATACACATATTTTAAGATCTCCCTCCATCATGAATAAACGTCCCACTAAACTCTATTTTCCACCAGGCGCGTCTGCGCTGCATTCCGGGCGTGTGGCGAGCAATCGCGGCCATTCAAGTCAATGTAGTAGTCAAGTAATAATTAACCAAAATGGAAACAAATAGGGGTAAAAAAATAAATGCCAGATAATGTAGCCCACAGCCCTCAATTTGTCTGAGGGGGGCACCACATACTTTG